>NW_026692971.1:0-39479 GCF_021218885.2 Marmota monax
CCAATATAAACCATAGTTCTCTTTCTTTCGACTTTTAGGAGTCTGCATTCACCACCTTCACCTACATAACGCTATTCACTTCCATCCCCATATGTCTAGAATATCCTCCTACCTCTTTTCTCTATCTTTACCTGTTGAAATACACTATGTCCTTTGAGGCCCACTTCAAACTGCCTGACAAATCTTGCCTCACAAAGAAGCCTTTCCAGATGGCCTCCAAAAATGTGATCCATTGATTATCTGAATCATTGTTAATAATTACCTCATGTTGTTTGTCACTTTTCATCTGGGGTTTTAGATAATAATTATTCTATTAATTTTTCTATAAGACAGAAAGCTCTTTGATATTCAGTGCATTTACTCTCAAAGTGCATTGTATGTAGTTATTCCAGAGGAAACATGAGTTAAGTATGGTTTTGGGGTGCTTCTACTTTTTGCAAGTTTATTAGCTATTTCTTGGACTATAAAAAAAAACAAAAACAAAAAAAGTTTACCTATATATTACTGCTATAAAGGCATATTTCAATTCTGAAAGGTATTTTTATTAGCTCTATTTTATATTTAAAAGAAACGTGAGAGGGGCCTGATGAATGTCAACAGTGGTAACTACCTGATCTAATTTGCAAATGCCACTCACTGCTTTGGTATCATCAAAGAAAAAAAATAAATGCTCTACTGGATTCCTTGCTAAAGTAGTAGGGAAAGGATCATGTTTAGTAGTTCTTCACTATGCTACAACTAGTTCATCTTGTAGTTTTTAGAATCTTAAAATTCCATATCTATAAACAAGCTACCTAATAATACCCTGCACTTGGTTGAGACAAGCTCACTTTTCCTCAAGTGAACTGTTAGAGTTTCATAATTCTAGTAGCTTTTCTGATCACAAGATACCAGAAATGAGAGGCAACCTCCCAAAACAAACACCTCTATTTCAGTGGCAGAAATCATTGTGTCAGGCTAATATCCTCTTGAGAATACCCCATCTCATAATGATGCAAAGAAACAAACAAGGAAGACATTGCAATACACAATAAAATAGCAGGTTTTCCACTAATTTATAAAATCCTCTTCAAAATGTGTAATTTTCAGCAGAGAACATACATTGTCGCATTTCCATGAATCCAGCTGCAACTCATGAAATCAACAAACTCAAAGGTTCTTAACCCAGATAAGCCTTTACCTTCTTATATATTATTCAACAACTCTTAAGGAAGGCATGTTCCTATACATGGGGTCCTGGCAAGAAAAACCCCCCTCCTATTTAAGAACCCTGTTCTCCTCAGTTAGATTTTAAATCTCTTGTGGTCAGAGAACACAGTCAGCAAATCTCCTATATCCTTCCCTAACACCTCATTGACTTGTTGTATACACATTGCCTAGTCAATGTTCCCTGCCTTGAATTAAGTTAATCCAAAGAGATAAGTTGCTACAGAAGATAGTTCCATACTTAGTATAGAAATAATAATGTGTTTATCATGAAGTCAGGTCCAAATAGTGCTCTGTATTAGAAAGGGAAGATTTGATTTTTGTCCTGGGTGCCTTCAATCACTCCTATATTACAGGTAGTAGATCAATGGTAAATCCTTTCTTGCATATGGAAAACAGAAATACCTCACTTCAAAAAAGTCATAGAGAGTAAGATTTATCAGATCATTAGGAGATTAGTATATTTGACTACTCATTTAATTTTGTGTGTGTGTGTGTGACAAAAGGATTCTAAATAAAAATTATTTATATATATTAAAAAAAGAAAATTTTAACTATTCCTTCTTATATATTTTATTATTATTATTATTATTATTATTATTATTATTATTATTATTATTTACTTTACTAAATGATAAAAGCCCTAATGTTTTAAGCCAAACACTTCTTTGGCTCTCAAATATTTTCAGAAATAACTTTTCCTTGTTAATTTCCAAATCTTGGCTGCATTTCCTGCTAATTTCAAGCATATGTCAAATACGAAATATGTTATTTTTCCAAACCTAATTTTGGCAAGAGGAGATTTTGGAGTTGGCACAGGGAGATTTGGGGACAAACAAACAGGACAGCTTGAAGCTGCCACAACTCAATGACAATTTTATCTTTTTCATCTATCTCCAGGTCCATAAAGGCAAGGGCAAAAACAAAGGATGAGCAGGCTCTTACAAAAATTTCCATGTCAGGAAGAACGCACCCTGTTTTAAATCTTATCCTGAAAATTTATTTCCAAAGAGAATCTCTAACAATGCTAATAATTTTTGTAGGATACAGGATATGAAGTAAAGTTAAGACCCTGATGATAACTAGAGTTAATATAACGCTATAATATTATCACCCCAGTTCACTGAGACTAACAGTCAAAACAAATGAACTGATAAAGCAATGTAAAATGTCTTTCTTCACCTTCATAAGATATTCTATAATGACAGCACTTGAAAAATACCAGAAATTTCCAATTGTATAAATCTGCTTTTTTCAATTCTGTTTCTCTAAAGCTGATTTTGTGAAAAACTAGTAAGTACTCATTATATAAAAAGAATATGATTTCATGACAGCTACCTCGATCAGCAATTGAGGACCATGACACACCCTAAGGCACAAATGTTTTTCCCACTTAATAAAAACATTCAGACTCATACACTGTGTGGGTAAGTAGAAAAAATAACTAGTGCAATAAAAAGAAACCTGGTATAATAAATGTCCCTTCCTAAGAATGGACTGACTGGGAAAATGAAGGTAAGTATTCACCCCTCCCTATATATTCAACCTTTGAAGGTTACTTTGTAGACCTTCCATCAAGGTATGGAGCCTATTTCATCAACCCTATAACTTGCTTGGCCAACAAAATAAATGTAAAGGAAGTAACATTTTACCAGTTCCAAGTTTAGGCCTCAAGAGCTGTGATACATTTTCTGTGTTCATTGGCTCACTCTCTCATGCTTTCACCCTGCCTTCACCACAAGAACATGCTTGGGCTGGTCTGCTGGAGGATAAGACACATGGACACAGGAAAGTCCATACAGTGTCCCAGGAAAGGCCCCAGACATAAGAAAAAGCACAGCCAAGATGGACACAGTCAAGATGAGCATTCACCTAGCCAATTCACAGCTGACCATGGGCACATGAGCCTCATTGAGCTCAATTCAGTCAGAAGAAACCACTCGTTGAGTTTTAGATTAAATTGCTTTAAGCTTCTGATTACTGTTATAAGATTTTAAGTTGTTGTTTGTTTTAATATGGCAATAGTTAACTGATACCTCTAGGATAGGTTTTATATAAAACAATATTTTGAAGAATTCTAGTAAGTTACAACTAATAAATATACGCAATTTTTGAAAAGTATTAAAATAAAAATCTACAAATGTTTCATTGCTGTATAAAGATATGCACATTTAATCTATCTGAATTAAATATTAAATTTAGGCCCAAATGTAAAAACTGGCTCAGTTACAAATCAGCAGATGGCATCTACTCAAGCACCAAGAGAAACTTGATTCACAGATTTGAAAATGCTTAAAAACTCAAACAATAAAATCATTTTTGTATGTCACTGATTTTTAAATGAAGACATTTTAGCAATTTAATTGTTCAATTGGTCTTTTTAAAAAACTTGCCTTCATTTAGACTTAGTTTTAAATTTCCCTTAAGATTAGCTTAGTCTGGGAGATTCTAGTTTTAAATGACATCTGGCTGGCTGCTGCTCCCTTCTCTTAAAATAACTTTAAGAACCCAGAAACAGAGATTAGAAACAGCAATGCTAACAACTGATTGTTGTCTAAATCTGAAAGGAATTTCCTTAAACTATTTAAAAAAATGAAGATGAATAGAGAAAATAGTCAATGATTGATCAATGCATCACTCTGAAAGTGAGGACACCCTTCCTGAAGGTTAGAGTTTTCTTTCTCACCCACTCTCTGTCCCTTTGGCTTAGAGAAATATGCTTACATCCAATCCAAAAAATAATTAATAATTAATAATAATAATAATAATAATAATAATAATAAATGATGATTAGTTATTCTTCAACCAAGTGGAAAGTGATACGAGACAACCATAATATTTCATAATTCTCTTCCTCTGACTCCACACTCTTTTTATACCCATCAATTCCCAAAAGAGGATTGAGGAGGCAAAATGTATGCAATGATTAGAAGTCATATATTACATCCTGCCTGAGTGGTATGATTCCATAGTTTTATAGTGTATGGAGAAGAGACTAAAGAGTCCTTTAAAAGTTTATCTTAGAATATTAAAGTATAACTCCATTAACACTGACAAAGAATCAGACTTGAAGCTAAGAGGTAATAACATTGTGCATTCACTAGAAGAACCAACTTATTTAATGCCTACTCTTGGCACAGAATCACAGGACATAGATGTTAGATACTAGAATTTATGCTGGGAACTAAATACATCTACCCACACTTCAGCAAGAAATGGATTCAATCATTGCCCAGATAGAAAATAAAAGAGTCTATCTTCACATATACCATGTTGGCAAAATACTAGATGAAGGACGGCTATTATTTTTCAAGAGGGCACACACAAAATATTATGAAGCCAGTCAAGTTCCACTTCTGAGAACAAAAAAAAAAACAGTAAATATATGTACTTTTCTTATTCTTTCTGCTAAGCACTATTTTAAAACCTTGGATGTTTTTCATTAGGCAAATATAAGAAAACTCTGAAAGAGAAAAGAAAGCAAGCAAATGACCTCAGGACCCAATGGGGGTGGTGAGTTCTCTTAGTTTTCTTATTACCTGATATATCCCAAATTTGAAGCTAAAAACAAGTAAATGATGAAGGATACAGATACTTTTAAAAAATGGCATAAACCTATTCTCTATAGCTAGAGGACTAGTAAAGGGTGACCTTGCCAGACAGAAAACTTTTAGACAGTAATAGCTTTCCTGAAGTCACAATATGTCAAAATGTAGAAATAACTCATTATTTCTTGAAAAAAAAAAGAAAGAAAAAGGAAACTCAGTACATGCCAACATCAAGATGACAAACATGTTAGGGGATTATTTAACGAACAAAAAAAAAAAGTTTAACTCCAACAATGTAAAATGCTCCAACATGTAATTACTAATGCACTTAAATGAAAAAACTGAGTATTCAGCAAAGAAGTAGAAAAACAGAGAAATGACAATTTTAGTGAAAAAAAAAATTCCAAGGCAGTTAATTCCTCATTAGAAACCACGAGGACCGGAAGGAAGCAGCACAATATTTTTTAGATGTTGAAATAAAATAGTTCTGAAACAAGAATCCTATATTCACTGAAAATATCCTTTAGGAATGAAGCAAAAATCAATACATTTTCAGATGAAAGAAAGCCAAGAGAATTTGTTGCCAGAAGACCCATCCTTTTTTAAATGGCTAAAGGAATGTCTCAGAATGATATCAAAAGATATACATAAGAATCATGTAACATCAGGAGAGAAGACAGAAGACAGTCAGCAAATATATAAAGACAACTGACTTTCATCCTCCTCTCGAGTCTTCTAAACTATAACAGCTGAAACGAAATTTGTAACATTCTCTGATGCAGCAAGAATATAAAATAGTATCTAATACAGTTGTCAGGTGCCAGAAATTAATTGTTCTTCATATATTAACTCATTTGCTACATAAAACAACTCAATGAGACTCTTTAAATGGCTTATCCCCCAGCTCCCTTTCTCATCACTTGGAATATATTAAGTAGGAAATTATAATCTGTGCCTGAACATCACAAAATCTTTTTTATGATGTTGTTTTCTTCTCCACCTGTATTTTTCCTAATGCAAAACTTACTTAAAGCTGGATGAAACTCATTGTGTCTTTTGAGTTTGACATTGCTCTAAACCCAAGGCTATGACTATAGAACAGACAACTGGAAGGTAACAAAAACAAAGATCAGAAAAAAAAAAAATATATCCTAGCAAAAAAAAAAAAATGTGCATCAATATTTAGTGATGCCAAAGGTGAAGTGAGATAAACATTTAAGTTTTCTTTTGCAGAAATCTAATATAATTCACTCCTTATGGGAAAAAATTCATATTTATTTAAAAGTACCTTTAATATGCTCCTATCTTCTTAGCCATTCATTTCTTTCCTAAGAATGTATCTTATGAGATAATTAAGGTGTAGACTGTTTACAGACAAACTACTCACTGCTGTAATGACATTTCAAAAGTAAATATATATGACTTACTATGGCCATTAAAAACAGCAATGCTTCTAAAGAATGTTAACTGCTTAAGATTCAAGATAAAAAAAAAAAAAAAAAAACTAAAGGAAAAAATAAAACCCAAAATCTATATGCAGAGTGTGATATCTGTGTTGCATCTACACATACCATACTCAAACATAAGCTGGAGAGAAATGCACAGAAAAGTTAAATGCATTTTTTCAGAGTGGCAGGATTATGGCTACTTTTGTTTTCTTTTTATGCTACTAAAACTTGATCTCCACAAGAGCACACAATGCATCTGTGTTATTCATTGCTATATTTTGAGTATGTCTCCAATATAATGGATGCTAAATAAATATGTGAAAGAACATTTTTCTCTATTTCCTAAAATGAATATCTATTTCTTTCTAATAGGACAACTTCAATCATTACTAAAAAGTATGTGTCTGTGTGTGTGCATGTATTTAATGGGTACTTAAGAAAATTATATTCATGGGGTTTTAAAATATTTAAATTCATATATATATATATATATATATATATATATATATATATATATAGAAATTTATATATCATATTTTCCAAAAAAAAAAGATTTTTCTCCAAAACCCAAGCTTGAGCACCCAGAACATCTAATCTTTTTGGTTGTTTCCTTTAATCAACATAAAATACTTTGGAACTATGTCTATTTCCAAAATCTTTCTGACTTTATGTTTTCCCCATTACGCTCAATTTGCACACCAAAAAGTAAAGTTAGATTAATAGGTAGACAGATAATATAACTAAGGGGATTAACTTCAACACTCATTAATGAAATACTTTGATAGAGCTCATGGGTTTTTTTTTTTTTGTTTTATAAATAAACATTAAACCATATTTGAAATGAAATTCTATATAAGTGATTATCAGAATTACATGAAAAGTATGAAATTCTCAATCAAAATTTCATTCAGTCATACAGACAGAAGAAACCTGGGACCTGAAGAATAATTGATGACAAAAACTCTTTGATTGCAATTTGTGGAGGTTGGACTAGTTTAAGCAAAAAGAAAATTGAATGATTCCTGCATTAGGAAACCATGGATATCCACAGCTTCTACCACAATGAGATCAAGGCTCAAACATTATTATCTGAAACAGTTAAAAGTGATATCAGCAAGATGTCTGACTAGCAATGTCTGACACAGCTGTCAATACACATGCAGAGAGAGAGAGAGAAGGAAAGGAAAAGAAAGGATGAAGGGAGGGGAAGAGAAAGGAAGAGGAGCGGGAAGGAAAGAAACAGCTGCTCCACTAGAGTGTTTGAGGAAGAGCACCACAGTGCAGTAAGGATGCAGCAGGGACATCCCAAAGCATAGAAACAAATGATGGCCTTATGAAGAATGGAATTAAGCACACAGCATCCAACATACCATCTCTTTAGAGATCAGCCTGAAACACTGAAGAGGGACTCTGCTTGTTAGGGAAATGGTAAGCAGGAGGCCCCCAGAAGTTGACATTAATCCCACAGAAATCTTAAGTGTTTTCTGCTAGAGAATTCTGCAGTCCTCAGGCCTTAGGCCTCGTTTGGTGTGCTGATGGGAAATCTATAATACTGCTTTACCCCAGAGAAAGAGCTTAGCCCATGTTATGCCCTCTCCCATCCAAGCACCATATTGAGATCTACCTACAGTAGCAGATGTAGCTGCCCTCAGCAACTTGGTCAACGTAGCCCTATGAACTAGCCAGGTGGCCCTACCTACCTTCCCACAGTCCCAAGAATCACCTGGGAAACCACCCTGAAAAGCTTGGCCTGCTGTGGCTCCTGGGAAACAGGTACCCCCCTCTACCCACCCTTGGCTTGGGAAAACAAACAACCCACCCTGAACCACTGGGTCCATCATGGACCCAGAGAAATAGAAAGGTAGCCCTATTCACCCATGCTATGTCCTGAAAAGTAACCAGTAGCCCTGCCCACCAACCCTAAACCCTACCCATCTGTCTTTGGTTGCTAGAAAGAAGCCAGGCAGCCTGTTCTGAGTGAATCAGCCCGTCAAGGCCCCCGGGACGCAGACAGACAGCCCTATCCACATATACCTGGCCCTGGGAAGAAGCTGAGAAACCCACCTTGAGCAGTTGAGGCCTCTAAGATTTCTAGGAAACAGTTGGGAACCCCTGCCCACTCTCCTGTGGCCCTGAGAAGCAAGCAGACAACCTGTCCTAACGTCTGCCAGCCAAGACCCAAGAAAACAGGTTGCCCTTTCCAGTCCTTCTTGTAAACGTAGGAAGCAACTAAGCATACCAGCCTGTGTAGTTTGGACCACTGAGGCACCTATGCAGACCTCAAACAGTAATAGGCATATAATCCTTACTGCCAGGCACAATATATCAAGCCTACCTGGGTACATTAGAGTGGTCTCACCCACAGACAACCCTCAGAAATTTGAGTTTCCCCACATCTACTACTGTGCCAGCAGCATCTCATCTGCATGGGTCCTTCCCCACATGAACTATGGAAACAGACAGGTTCCCCACACCTGCAGCCATACACATCATATCTAAAGACACCAGCAAACCCATCTCAGCAGCTGGAGCAATCTCACAAATCCATGCAGCCTAGGCCATTGAGACACCTGCAGAAATTGCCAACAGTGATTATAGCAGAAACAGCTACACAGACATATAACTACTGTACCCAGATGGAACCAAAGCCAATGTACCTATCCAGTCAATATCCTTGCACAGATCTCCAGGGCAAGTCTTTTACTTGTGTGTAGATAGGGCTGTCTGTCTGCATCCCAGGGGCCTTGGTGGGCTGATTCACTCAGAACAGGCTGTCTGGCTACTTTCCAGCAACCAAAGACGGATGGGTAGGGTTTAGGGTTGGTGGGCAGGGCTATTGATTACTTTTCAGGACCTAGCATGGGTGAATAGAAACCACCCTTTGAAATTGGTTTAGGCAACTCATCTACCATATCAGTTATTACAAATATCAACATAAGGACACAAGAAACATGAAAAACAAGGTAACATGCCACATTCAAAAGAGCATAGTCTAGCAACAGACCCAAAAGAAAAGCAAATTGACAAATTTCCTGGAAGAGAATTCAAAATAATGATTTTAAGGAAACTCAAAAAGGTGGGAGAGAATACAAATACACAATTCAATGAAATTAAGAAAACAATCCATAATCTGCATGAAAAATTCAGCAGAGATAAAGATTATAAATAAACAAGAACTAAAGAGAAATCCTAAAATTAAAGAATTCAATAAATGAAATAGAAGTGGATCACCTATTATAAGGTAGCCAGACAGAAGTGCTCAACACTCACCTTCTTCACAAATAACAACAAATGAATAGCTGAATTTCAAGGTGAGCTGTTGAGGGAGAGCACCAGAATAGTGGGGGAGAGATGAAACCCTAATAGGATATAGATACTTGGAATGTCAGCATGAAAAAAGAAACAAAGCACAGGGCAGCTGCAACCCCAGCTTCCCAGTCAAGGAAATTACCAGTTGTGAGGGAAAGGGTAAACAGGAGAGTCCCAGAAGAACTCATCACCTTGAATGCTGACAATCCAAGCTCCAGGAGAGTTCTGCAGTCATCATAAGAGCCCATAGGATCCCCTAGAGCCCAATGAGGGAAGGAGTTGAGTCTTCACAGAAGTTTTGCTTCAGAGAAGGAACTCACATTGTCTCCAAAAAACTGCCAGAAATGTGAATTTGGTGTCAACATACCTTATATACAAACAGAGAGAGAGGGCCGGCGGGGGCGGGACAGCACGCGCCTGCGCAAAGGGCCGGCTGGGCTGCGGCGCCTCCGAGCACGGTTTGGCTAAGTTGCTGAGGCTGGTCTCAAACTTGGAATCCTCCTGCCTCAGCTCCCAAGGTACTACAGACCCGCAAGATGGAGACAGAATCGGGATTGATGGGATTCAGCAATTCTGTGACGATCTAAGGCTGGACCCCACCAGCATCAGTGTTCTGGTCATAGCATGGAAGTTCAGGGCTGCCACTCAGTGCGAATTCAGCAGGAAGGAGTTCATGGACGGCATGACCGAGCTGGGGTGTGACAGCACCGAGAAGCTCAGAACCCTTCTGCCCAGCCTAGAGCAAGAGCTGCAGGACTCCGTGAAGTTCAAGGATTTCTACCAGTTTACCTTCACCTTTGCTAAGAACCCTGGGCAAAAGGGCCTAGGTTCAGCTCCATTTCCCAATGGGAGAGCTTGTCATCATTAAGATGAGTCGAATATAGACCTCACTTAGGGTTCTTCCTAAGTGGTGAGGATGTAGGCTTATGAGCAGGACGAGATAATCATCTTAGCATTACCCTGCGAGTCCCCTAGATTTAGAAATGGCTGTTGCATATTGGAACTTAGTGTTATCGGGAAGGTTTAAATTTTTAGATCTTTGGAACACATTTCTGCTGGAACATCACAAAAGATCAATTCCACGGGACACTTGGAACCTTCTGCTAGATTTTGGAAACATGATTGCAGATGATATGTCTAACTACGATGAAGAAGGAGCATGGCCTGTCCTCATCGATGACTTTGTGGAGTATGCACGGCCAGTGCTCACGGGTGGAAAACACAGCTGAAGGTGGAGCAGGTCTGGAGCCAGCCCACATCCTGCAGGGCACACCGGGTGGTGCTCTGTGCTTGGCTGCCAGTCTCAGCCACTGTCCTTGCCATCCCAAAGCTGGAATGCATCCTCCTGCTCAGAGCCACGATGTCTGGGGCAGGCTCCGTGGGGCTGCTCCCCCAGAGGACAGCTGCCGCAGGGGTCAGCACGCTTGCTGTAGCTGCTGCTTTAGGAGATTGCTGTCTGATGCAGGTTCAAGGTGAACACCAGCAGTTACCACTCGCACCCCATCACATTGTGATCACAGTACAGAGCCCTGTCTGTCCTGGGAGGATGTGGATATGTCAAGTCAGACGGCCAGTGCCAGGATGCAGCTCACCCAGGGACCCAGCGCTGTTCCTCCTTGGCTTGTGCTGTCTCCCTGGTTTGGATATTTGTTCTCTCAGGATGTTTATCTGAGACCCATTTTATATTTAAGGCCCCGTTGCAGTCTGCAGTGGTGGCGTGTGTTGGCGTGACTGCAGCAATCAGACTGTTGTCTTTCTGACAATGCTATTTCAACTTCCTGAGAAGTTCTGTACTTTTAATATTTTTTATTTAAAAAGGCATTTTTCCATTTTTCCTTTTTGAGTGGTGAATTACAAATTTAAAACCAAATGCTCTTGTCCCTTTCACCTGTCTGCATTCCCACAATGCCCAGCGTCTGGCCCTCTTACAGCCATCCTCACGTGGACGCAAAGCCCACTCCTGGACCCTCATCTCTTTTGCAAGCTACAGCCTGAGTTTACGCCCAGAGCCACTGGTGTGCGAGGTGCAGAGGCCCGGGGGCCACTCTCCTGCTGTTGAGGTTCGAGCAGCACCGTGCTGACCTGAGCACGCACTACAAGACCTTGTCCAGAGTGTGCCTTGCTGCCCTCCTGCAGCATGCCGTGGAGAGGCGGGCCGGGCTCTCTGGGCCATCTCCATGTCCTGTGCACAGGGTGCCCCTGGAACCTGCTCTGTGCTTAGCTTCTGTGTGGACATGCCACAGCCTTAGGGAGCAGCCCCTCGCAGCCTGAGGACCATGTGCCCTGCAATGTGGGCAACTACCAGTGCTGCAGAGTGGAAGCCTTGCAGAGGGCAGCAGGGACGGAGGCCTGAGGGCGAGGCTGGTCTGTTCAGGGCGGGCCATGTGACCTTTCTCAGGCTCTCTTGCCCTGTCTGAAAGAGGAAACAGCCATCTCTAAGTCTAACTCAGCATTTCTTCAATAAAATAAACTCTGGCTGTAATAAAAACCCAAGAAGCAGTACAGCACCCCCCTAGACTGCCTGGACTCTTGTTCTGTTCGGAGAAGTTTGTAGAATTCAGTGACTAAGTGAGGGAGGCCCGCAGTCCTTCTGTGTGTAAGTTTGAAGTTCTGTGGGACTGTCAATAGATACTGAAGTGAAGTTGGTCAGACTTCAAAGACCTGTGTTCTGCTGCTTCCATTAGTCAACCTTTGAGTCCTGCATGCTGCAAAGATGCTAAGAACTTCAAAATACCGCAATAAAGTGTTTTCCCTAGGAAAAAAAAAAAAAACAGAGATATGATAAATTGTGGTATAAAGGTGTATTGAGAATTGTAATACAAAAAAAAGAGAGCTCATGTATAATGGCATAATTTGGTGTGAACATACTTTATATACAGAGTTACGAAAAATTGTGCTGTGAATGGATAATTATGAATGTAATGCGCTCCACTATTGTAATATATATATAAGAAATTTAAAAAAAAGAAAAGAAAAGAAACTGCTATAGCACAGTGCAATCTTAAGAACAGAGCTACTATTAAGAGTCTACAATGTCCTAAGAAACAGACAACAGACAACTCTACATATCTCCATCACTGGGGCTCCACAAATATTCTCCCACACTCAAACAAAAGTTTGTAACTTTGTGAACCTAACTATAGCTGGCTGTGCAATTGTGACCCCATCCATGCAGTGCCCTGAACTATAGGGGTCAGGTGGCCCAGCACAGAAATAGGTGCCTCTTTCAAGACCTGAGCAACCAAGGCCCACTGCCCCCCACCTGCAAGTGTATACTCTACTGTCTGCTGCTGCTCACCACTACAGGGCCTGAAGATACAAACTCTTGAGATCACTTCCCTTCCCCTACCCCAGCCACCTCCATCACTACCACTGCCACCACTATCAGCACACATTGCTCCAGGACCTGAGGACTTTCATCAGGCCTCCAAACAGAAATGACCTCTATTGTCTATTAAGTCAGAAATGACCAATCTATTTTTTGTTCTTTGCTTCTGCTTTGTTTCAGCCATTCTATAAATTCAACCTTTTCTGCTCAGCTTGTTAGAACACGTACTCTACTTAATGCAATAAAGTGTTGCCAATTCTAGAACCAAAAAAAAAGTTAAAATCTTCAAACTAAATTGTTATAATTTTGTCCTTTGACACTAACATACTAGATTATTCCTGTGATTTGCTGAGAAACTATTATATTAAATGAAGAACATTGGTAGTTATATGACAATTGTTTTGCTTTGCCCCTACAAAGAAATATTACACAATGAAGTAAAATATATAAACTTCCATTACTTGCATGATTATTGTGTCAAAGTAAAAGTTATTGTCTTTATTACTCCATGAACATTAGAAGCACTTTACCACATTAAAAAAGCATAAAATGCTAAATATATATCTAGGAATACATCTTATGTCAAGGGTTATAATTTATGACTAAGAGAAAAAGATATATGGCTATAATTTTGTATATTTAGCAATATTAATAGTAGAAATAAGCAATGAAAACTCTTCCAACTAGAATATTGAAACCAGCACAGTATGACAGAATTATGAAAACCATTTTCTGAATATACAAACTCACAGTTACTTGGGAATAAATTTCTTAGGCCATATAAAATAAATTTTATTCTGTTACATTAAGAAGCATATGATTTAAACAGTCACTTTTACCCCGAAAGTGTTCATAGAATTTCTAATTTCTGACAAAAGAATAGTCTAGGCCCTGAGAGAAGCTTCCTCATTAAAAATAAGCATCCTCCTTTTTCCCACTGAAAATGTCAAAGGGCTATGCTGATATAATTTTCCACCTAGTCTAAGCATCGTAGTACTTCAAAGGACATGCTTCAAAGCCAGACTTTCAGCCTGGACATCTTCAAGCCATCTTTGACTCCTCCACCCCCTCAAGCTCTCACATTCAATCAGTTATTAAGTCTCCTGGATGTTTCCATAATCTCTCTCACACATTTGTTTTTTGATTTCCATTTGCTTTGCCACCAGCACAGTTCAAGTCATCACCTCTGGCTAAAATTCCATTTTCTCCACCAGTTTTTATCTTCTTCAGACTAGCCATAAATCCTTATGCATTTATCTCCCTAAAATGCTACTCACATCCTAACACACCCTCACCTCGGAATCCATAATCCATAATCAATCCTTTGTTGATGTCCAGTCTTTACATAAAGAAATTCTGAATTAATTCATCTGGGATGGAGCCCAATCATTAATTTTTCTTTCAAAATTTCTCAAATGCTTCTAACATGCAACCAGTTTTGGTAACACTGTTATAAATCTCTATCTCTATTGTCAGGCTGTAACTCCTATAGCAGACCCTTCCGAGTGTTCTGCCCATCCCTCTGACTTTTCTGTGTGCCTAACTTTGGTTTGATTTGTGTCTAATGGACAGAAACAACTGCTACTCTCTTCTAATGATAGTACTTGAGCTACTAGAACTACTTTGTCATTGCCCCTTCAGAGAAAACAGGAAAGGTCTGGAAGTTTACATTCCCTAGGAGAGCACTTAGTTAATGCCTGCTTGAACACAGGAGCATGAACATCTGGCTCCCTTACCTTGGTCTGGACATACTCAGGTGTATTACACTTGAGAAGTTCCTGGCAGGATCAGTCTGACACTGAGACTTCACCTATGCTTTGTTTCTTCCCCTTCTCTTTACTCTCTCACTCATTTCATCTGAAAACTCTTCCTTCAGAATTCATTTGCTTACAAATCCTCAGCACAAGATCTGCTTATGAAAAAAAAAAAAACCCAAAACAATACCTGTATCAAAATGGTTCAAAACATAGCTACATCATGTTTTCTGCAATTATTCAAACCCCCCCCCCAGGGGAACTAGTTTTTTCATCCACTTATTAATCCACACCACTATTCTTGCTCTTTGCCCCCACCAAAGATACCTCTTCTCTACCACTGTGACTACCAATACTTTCTATCTTTCAAAACAAATTCTACAAATCCCACCCATGCCCAGCCCAAAGCCTTACCTACAATAGGTACTCAATATGAGTTGGGCTAGTGATTCATTTTCCATGAAACTTGCCCTGACAACTCTAGCACACATAATGTTATCCTCTCTAACTTCTATGTCCAATGTTGAATCCATGCTATGCATTGATTCCTTCAACCAATATTTGTGTGATGTACCAGGAACTCATGTGTTTATCATAAGGAATAAGGACATTTCTGTTCCCACAGAGCTTACAGTCAAAGCATAAAATAATCATACAAATAAATGTTGATTTATAACAAAGAAAACTTAAGAAGGAAAGTCATATAGTATTGCAAAAGAACATAATTGTAATAAATGTCCTTACCTAAGACTTCTCTAATAAATAAAAAAGAAATGATAACCTAAAAATTAGAATTTTTAATTTAAAGTTTCTTCTTGACCCTCACTCCCTAAGAATTGCAAACAAATTTTGTGTAACTGGGTATTATTTTTTAATAGATTTTCTAAGTACCCATGACCTGAGTTTTACACAATATGAAGCCTATGCATAACCTGATTTATTAATTGCCTTCTACATGTGCCACGTTAATAGATTTATGTTAAAGAAATGTTAACATTTTTCTTTTGTATATGACAAAATTTAGCATTAAGTTAGACCTACACTCATCACTTTAAACACATTTGTTTTCCTTCCTTTTTTCAGACTATTTCCAGAGAACTCAAATTCTCAAAATCAAATAAGAAAAGTTCTTTAATTTCTGTATGGAATAAGAGCACATTTTGAGTGGTTATGAGTGAAGTAAAAAATATTATCTTGGTTTTGTGTGGATACCAGGAAAACAAGAGCAGATTAGGATCTATATATTAAAACCTGTTTTCTTTGGGCTAGAGCCACATAATTGTCACTACATTGCTTCTGAGTTCTGGTGTCTTCAGAGAGTTAAGATTTTCATTCTAGGCACTTCCTGCAACTTCTCCATTTTCTAAATCCTAACTACGCTAATAGACCCTATCAGGTAAAAGCAGAAAATATTCATTTCCTACAGAATAAGATGAATGCTGATTATTTAATCAATTACACTGATCATTTTAGAAGAAAAACAGAATGAAACACTAAAATTTCATTTCAAATGCCAATAGAAAATATTTGACTATACATATACTGAAAATGAATGTTTTATGTATATACATATAGACTAAAAATAAATAACTTTTATATGTACTAGAAATAAATATGCTTTCAATATATGTATATTTATAAATGCATTTTATATTATATATAGATATATAGGCTGTTTATATTAATTGTATATATAAACTACAAATTCTAATTTATATCAATAAATATGTGAACATAAATTAATAAAATAAACAATATTATGCCAGATTCCAATATATTTCTAAAGCATTGTTTAAAATGTAACAATTTCAATAACTTGTACCTGAATCTTAGGTCTTGAAATACACTGATGTGAAATAATGGTGAAAAATGTGCAAAACAAGGAAACCATAGGAAAATATTAAAACAATAAAATATAGTAATTAATTGGATCATTAAAGGACTAAAAAGCCTTAAAGTTTATTGTATGCACTTATCAAAGATATAAAGAGAGAAAAAAGCTTGTATAATTCCATATTCTTATTTTATGCCTTTCCCTAAACTTCAAGACACCTGAGTTTCAAAAACAGGTTGTTACTGAAATCTCCTGAACAAATGATACCATGTGCACATACCAATGTTTTAATACATTGCCACTCTTGAATAGCTCAGGGACCAAACACAGAATTTTTAAAATTTGTTTCTTTTTCCCTAGGCTGCCAGTCTTGTATCCCTGCTTAGAACTTCTATCATGGATATGCAGATAAAGAGAAGGAAGTTGGATGCAAATAATATCATCACTAATAAGTCATGTGTAAAGTTTAAATAGACTAGGTTGAAATCCAAAGTTCATTCTCAAAGGAAGATTTGATTTATAGTTTCTTAGTGATGGTTTTCTTTTCTTGTTAGCATATGTGGTCAAATATAAGCTAAATACTTATATAAAAGAAACCAAATCTCAATAAGGACTTAAGAAGAAAGCATCAAGTACAAAACTGCATTCCCATACAGGCGATAATGACAGAATGAGGAGGTATAGGTCCTTAATCCATCAATTGTTTCTACTTTCGGGGGTCTTTGGACTAAATTAGTAGTTCTTAATATTTTTGTCCTCCCAGGAATCTCATACTCCCATGGACATCTAGGATTCTCCTTGCTAACTCCACGTGGCTCTGTATTTTATAACTTCTCTACCTGAAACTCTAGTATGTATTGAAAGATTAGCAGAATTTTTTTGTTCTTTTCCTACTGAATTTTAGCCAAGGTGAAGCAATGAAGGTGACAGTAAGTAACCATAGCAGAAATGAGAAGTCCAATGAATATGATAGAGAAAGTTTCATATGTGTAATGTGTATGTAATATGATTATGGATGTGCACTATAGATGAAATGATTTCTAGAGGCCAGAAAATGGCAGCTTTACTATACCTTAAGAAGGTCCACTGGGCTGTCAGTGACAGGACTCACAAAAATAACTGGGATGAGTCCTAAGTGTTCACTTCATTGTCAGCCCTGTGTATCATAGTTTAAATATGATTCATACTTGGGTTGATTTCACTAAGCAAATTAAACAACCTGAGAGGAAGATGGCGGCGAGGGGAGTGCATTACCCCCGTGTGCTGCTTCACTGTGTGGGAGTATGACAAGTCAGGACGGCTAAAGGATATCTTGTTAGGAATTTCCAGCAATAGTGGGGTGCGCCGGAACCTGGAGGAAGGATTTCCATCGCATGAGGATCGGCTACGGGGACTCAAACGCGAGAGGTTTGTCGCACGGAGGGTAATACTGCTTATTCAGCAAATCGCCCCGCGGCTAGAGTCTGCAAGGCGCGCTGGGATAGAGACGCAGGGTTACAGCGCTGCAGTTTCTGCCAGACGCGCAAGCACCGCACTCAGGGCTGAATTCTGGGTTCGAGACGGGGAAGGAAGCGGTCCATCTCGGTTCTCCACACCGGTCAGACCACAGAGGAGGCCAGCAGCCACCATGTTGGTAAACTGACGTCACCACACCTGTTTTTGACTGACCGCAGCTCATTCAGCCATAGAACAGGTAATTTCAGGCTGCAATTCGCCTGCGGCTTGCAGACAGATTGCTAGGGTTCAGCGCCTGGGGGCTTCTTAAAATCTGATCTTATCGGAGTGAACACGGAGCGCGGGGCGGCCAAGTCCCGGCTCCCGGAACCGTCCCGGAACCGCCCTGGCTCCGGGCTGCGGAGCCTGCGGAGGCTGCTTCTTGGACCCTGCTAATATCAGAGCAAACACGAAACACCAAGAAGCCGAATTCCAGCTCCCGGAACTGAGCCCGCGGGGACTGCTTCTTGGAGCTTACACTTATAGGAGCTTACACCGAGCACAGAGCGGCCGAGTTCCGGCTCCCGGAACCGTCCCGGAACCGCCCTGGCTCAGGGCTGCGGAGCCCGCGGAGGCTGCTTCTTGGACCCTGCTACTATCAGAGCATACACCAAACACTAAGCGGCCGAATTCCGGCTCCCGGAACTGAGCCCGCGGGGGCTGCTTCTTGGAGCCTACACTTATAGGAGCTTACACCGAGCACGGAGCGGCCGAGTTCCGGCTCCCGGAACTTCCCTGGACCGGGGCTAGGAGCCCGCGGAAACTGTGTCTCGGTCCGGGTCCTGCTGAGGGCAGGTCAGGACTCACCCATTGCTTGGGTTGCCTGGCAAGGGGAACGAAATGCTGCCATTCGCATAGGATACCAACATGGCAGAGATCTGATGTCAGCAGAAAGCGGTGGAGGAGAGATCTTCATCAATACCAGCGGTGACATAAGCAGTTGGTCTTCTGGTAAGGGGGGTGAGGCTCAGTCACCCGAGTCTCCTCAATTTGTCCTCGAGCCGGAGGGAAGGAGCCGGGCCGCCGCCAGCCCCCGGAGCAGGCCCAGCGGCTCGCCAGCGTGGTGACCGCGTGACCCCAATTGGAGAGGGGGCGGAGCGGAGCCGCCACCCACACCCGCCAGGTGGGCAGACCCACGACCCAGTAGTACATGGGCGTGGTAGGAGGGGCAGGGCAGAGCCGCCCTTCGCGCTTGCAAGGTAAACAGACCTGTGACAGCCTGGCGGGTCAGGCCCAGTGGCCTGCCAGTGTGGTACACACGTCACCCCAACTCGAGTAGGGGCAGAGCAGATCCTTATCCCACGCCCGGATCAGGCCCTGCCGGTGTGGTGGTCACGTGACCCCAATTGGAGTGGGGGTGGAGCGGAACCGCCACCCGTGCCCGCAGGGTGAGCAGACCAGTGATCAACCTGCAGATCAGGCCCAGGGGTCCGCAGGCGTGGTAGGAGGGGCAGGGCAGATCCGCCGCCCGCGCCTTCAAGGTAGGCAGACCTACAACAGACCGGCGGATCAGGCCCAGGAGCCTGCCGGCGGGGTACAAACACCACCCTAATTGGAGTAGTGACAGAGCAGAGTCGCCTCCCTTGCCAGGAACAGACCCAGCATCCTGCAGGCGGGGTAGTCACGACACCCCAATTGGAGTAGGGGCAAAGCAGAGCCTCCACTCGTGCCCGAAAGGTGGGCAGATCTGCGACCGACCAGCAGGACAGGCCCAGTGGCCTGCTGGTACGACAGACACGTCACCCCAATTGGAGTAGGGGCAGAACAGAGCCGCCACCAGCTCCCAGAACAGGCCCAGTGACCTGCCGGCGTGGTAGCCACGACACCCCAATTGGAATAAGGAGAGAGCAGAGCCGCCGCCCGCACCTGCAGGAAAGATACGCAAGCAGTATGAAAAGACAAGGAAAGAAAGGACCACAAGCAATGCAGGTCAACGCAACTTTAGAAGAGGTAACAGCTGCAGCAGATGGAATGTCAGATAAAGAATTCAGGATATACATGCTTCAGATGATCTGGAGTATCAAGGAAGACATTAAACAGCAAAATCAGACAATGAAAGATCACTTCGACAACGAATTACGCAAACAAATCCAGGAAGCAAAGGATCAACTATACAGGGAGATAGAGGTTATAAAAAACAAGCAATCAGAAATCCTAGAAATGCAGGAAGCAATAAACCAACTTAAAATCTCAATGGAGAATACTACCAACAGAGTAGAACACTTAGAAGATAGAACATCAGACAATGAAGACAAAGTATTTCAACTGGAAAAGAACATAGACAGCTCAGCAAGACTGTTAAGAAACCATGAGCAGAACATCCAAGAAATATGGGATAACATTAAGAGACCAAACTTAAGAGTCATTGGGATACAGGAAGGTACAGAGCTCCAAACCAAAGGAATGAGCAGTCTATTCCATGAAATAATACAAGAAAACTTCCCAGACTTGAAGAATGAGACAGAATCCCAAATCCTAGAAGCCTACAGGACGCCGAATGTGCAAAATCATAAGAGATCCACACCTAGACACATTATAATGAAGATGCCCAACATACAGAATAAGGAGAGAATTTTAAAAGCTACAAGAGAAAGGAAGCAGATTACATTTAGGGGCAAGCCAATCAGGATAACAGCTGATCTTTCAACACAGACTCTGAAAGCTAGAAGATCCTGGAATAACATATTTCAAACACTGAAAGATAATGGGTTCCAACCAAGAATTGTGTATCCAGCGAAATTAAGCTTCAGGATGGAGAATGAAATTAAAACCTTCCACGATAAACAAAAGTTTAAAGAATTCGCAGCCAGAAAACCATCTCTTCAAAACATCCTAGCCAAAGTATTACAGGAAGAGGAAATGGAAAATAACAATGAAAACCAACAGTGGGAGGTAGGACAGTAAAGGGGGGGGGAAACAATCAAAGAGGAAAACAAACAATGTTTAGTAACAGAAATAAACAAATATGGCTGGAAGAACAACCCATATCTCAATAATAACCCTAAATGTTAATGGCTTAAACTCACCAATTAAGAGACACAGGCTAGTAGAATGGATCACAAAACAAGACCCAACAATATGCTGCCTACAGGAGACGCATTTGATAGGAAAAGACATACATAGGCTGAAGGTGAAAGGTTGGGAAAAATCATATCACTCATATGGACTTCGGAAACAAGCAGGCGTGTCCATACTCATATCAAATAAAATAGATTTCAAGCCAAAGTTAATCAAAAGAGATAAAGAGGGACACTACATACTGCTTAAGGGAACCATACACCAACAAGACATAACAATCATAAATATTTATGCCCCAAACAATGGTGCAGCTATGTTCGTCAAACAAACTCTTCTCAAGTTCAAGAGTCTAATAGACCACCACACCATAATCATGGGAGACTTCAACACACCTCTCTCGCCACTGGACAGATCTTCCAAACAAAAGTTGAATAAGGAAACTATAGAACTCAATAACACTATTAATAACCTAGACCTAATTGACATATATAGAGTATACCACCCAACATCAAGCAGTTACACTTTTTTCTCAGCAGCACATGGATCCTTCTCAAAAATAGATCATATATTATGTCACAGGGCAACTCTTAGACAATATAAAGGAGTAGAGATATTACCATGCATCTTATCTGATCATAATGGAATGAAACTGAAAATCAACGATAAAAGAAGGAAGGAAAAAGCATACATCAATTGGAGAATGAACAATAGGTTACTGAATGATCAATGGGTTATAGAAGACATCAAGGAGGAAATTAAAAAATTCTTAGAGATAAATGAAAACACAGACACAACATATCGGAATCTATGGGACACATTGAAAGCAGTTCTAAGAGGAAAATTCATTGCTTGGAGTTCATTCCTTAAAAAAAGAAAAAACCAACAAATAAACGATCTCATACTTCATCTCAAAATCCTTGAAAAAGAAGAGCAAAACAACAGCAAAAGAAGTAGAAGGCAAGAAATAATTAAAATCAGAGCTGAAATTAACGAAATCGAAACAAAAGAAACAATTGAAAAAATTGACAAAACTAAAAGTTGGTTCTTTGAAAAAATAAACAAAATCGACAGACCCTTAGCGATGCTAGTGAAGAGAAGAAGAGAGAGAACTCAAATTACTAGCATACGGGATGAAAAAGGCAATATCACAACAGACACTTCAGAAATACAGAAGATAATCAAAAACTATTTTGAATCCTTATACTCCAATAAATTAGAAGATAGTGAAGGCATAGATAAATTTCTTAAGTCATATGATCTGCCCAGATTGAGTCAGGAGGATATAGAAAACCTAAACAGACCAATATCAATTGAGGAGATAGAAGAAACCATCAAAAGACTACCAACTAAGAAAAGCCCAGGTCCCGATGGGTATACAGCAGAATTTTACAAAACCTTTAAAGAAGAACTAATACCAATACTTTTCAAGCTACTTCAGGAAATAGAAAAGGAGGGAGAACTTCCAAATTCATTCTATGAGGCCAACATCACCCTGATACCTAAACCAGACAAAGACACTTCAAAGAAAGAAAACTACAGACCAATATCTCTAATGAACCTAGATGCAAAAATCCTCAATAAAATTCTGGCGAATCGGATACAAAAACATAAAAAAAAAATTGTACACCATGATCAAGTAGGATTCATCCCTGGGATGCAAGGCTGGTTCAATATACGGAAATCAATAAATGTTATTCACCACATCAATAGACTTAAAAATAAGAACCATATGATCATCTCGATAGATGCGGAAAAAGCATTTGACAAAGTACAGCATCCCTTTATGTTCAAAACTCTAGAAAAACTAGGGATAACAGGAACATACCTCAATATTGTAAAAGCAATCTATGCTAAGCCTCAGGCTAGCATTATTCTGAATGGAGAAAAACTGAAGGCATTCCCTCTAAAATCTGGAACAAGACAGGGATGCCCTCTCTCTCCACTTCTCTTCAACATAGTTCTCGAAACACTGGCCAGAGCAATTAGACAGACGAAAGAAATTAAAGGCATAAAAATAGGAAAAGAAGAAATTAAATTATCACTATTTGCAGATGATATGATTCTATATCTAGCAGACCCAAAAGGCTCTACAAAGAAACTATTAGAGCTAATAAATGAATTCAGCAAAGTGGCAGGATTTAAAATCAACACGCATAAATCAAAGGCATTCCTGTATATCAGCGACAAATCCTCTGAAATGGAAATGAGGACAACCACTCCATTCAAAATATCTTCAAAA
This sequence comes from Marmota monax, assembly GCF_021218885.2. Lineage (NCBI taxonomy): Eukaryota > Metazoa > Chordata > Mammalia > Rodentia > Sciuridae > Marmota > Marmota monax. Next base: position 23,179 of record NW_026692971.1, read on the forward strand.
AAAATAAAATACTTGGGAATCAACCTAACAAAAGAGGTGAAAGACTTATACAATGAAAACTACAGAACCCTAAAGAGAGAAATAGAAGAAGATCTTAGAAGATGGAAAAATATACCCTGTTCATGGATAGGCAGAACTAACATCATCAAAATGGCGATATTACCAAAAGTTCTCTATAGGTTTAATGCAATGCCAATCAAAATCCCAATGGCATTTCTTGTAGAAATAGAGAAAGCAATCATGAAATTCATATGGAAAAATAAAAGACCCAGAATAGCAAAAACAATGCTAAGCAAGAAGTGTGAATCAGGCGGTATAGCGATACCAGACTTCAAACTATACTACAGAGCAATAGTAACAAAAACAGCATGGTACTGGTACCAAAACAGGCGTGTGGACCAATGGTACAGAATAGAGGACACAGAAACCAATCCACAAAACTACAACTATCTTATATTTGATAAAGGGGCTAAAAGCATGCAATGGAGGAAGGATAGCATCTTCAACAAATGGTGCTGGGAAAACTGGAAATCCATATGCAACAAAATGAAACTGAATCCCTTTCTCTCGCCATGCACAAAAGTGAATTCAAAATGGATCAAGGAACTTGATATCAAATCAGAGACGCGCCGTCTGATAGAAGAAAAAGTTGGCTACGATCTACAGTCGGTGGGGTCGGGCTCCAAATTCCTCAATAGGACACCCATAGCACAAAAGTTAATAACTAGAATCAACAAATGGGACTTACTCAAACTAAGAAGTTTTTTCTCAGCAAAAGAAACAATAAGAGAGGTAAATAGGGAGCCTACATCCTGGGAACAAATCTTTACTCCTCACACTTCAGATAGAGCCCTAATATCCAGAGTATACAAAGAACTCAAAAAATTAGACAATAAGAGAACAAACAACCCAATCAACAAATGGGCCAAGGACCTGAACAGACACTTCTCAGAGGAGGACATACAGTCAATCAACAAGTACATGAAAAAATGCTCAACATCTCTAGCTGTCAGAGAAATGCAAATCAAAACCACCCTAAGATACCATCTCACTCCAGTAAGATTGGCAGCCATTAGGAAGTCAAACAACAACAAGTGCTGGCGAGGATGTGGGGAAAAGGGTACACTTGTACATTGCTGGTGGGACTGCAGATTGGTGCAGCCAATTTGGAAAGCAGTATGGAGATTTCTTGGAAAGCTGGGAATGGAGCCACCATTTGACCCAGCTATTCCCCTTCTTGGTCTATTCCCTAAAGACCTAAAAAGAGCATGCTACAGGGACACTGCTACATCGATGTTCATAGCAGCACAGTTCACAATAGCAAGACTGTGGAACCAACCTAGATGCCCTTCAATAGACGAATGGATAAAAAAAATGTGGCATTTATACACAATGGAGTATTACTCTGCATTAAAAAATGACAAAATCATAGAATTTACAGGGAAATGGATGGCATTAGAGCAGATTATGCTAAGTGAAGCTAGCCAATCCCTAAAAAACAAATGCCAAATGTCTTCTTTGATATAAGGAAAGTAACTAAGAACAGAGTAGGGACGAAGAACAGGAGAAGAAGATTAACATTTAACAGGGATGAGAGGTGGGAGGGAAAGGGAGAGAGAAGGTAAATTGCACGGTAATGGAAGGAGACCCTCAGGGTTATACAGTGGAGGGGGTAGAGAGAGAGGAGGGGAGGGGAGGGGAGAGGTGGGGAGGGGGGAGGGTGGATGATGGGAAAGGCAGCGGAGCACAACAGACACTAGTATGGCAATTTGTAAATCAATGGATGTGTAACTGATGTGAATCTGCAATCTGTGTATGGGGTGAAGGTGGGAGTTCATAACCCACTAGAATCAAAGTGTGGAATATGATATGTCAAGAAATTTGTAATGTTTTGAACAACCCACAATAAAAAATTAAAAAAAAAAAAAAAAAAAAACAACCTGAGAATTTTCAAAAACAACATATTTTTAATAGGCATATTAAATCCCTGCTCCCCATCCCCAGCCCCAAGCCAAGGCATTCCTCCAGTGACTGATTAAGACTTTTGTAGAATTATAACCTTGGAGAGCTTTATAAAGAAAAGAGGGACTGAACGCCAGGTGGGATTCAGCCAAAGCTGTCACAGCTCAGGTTGTCACCCCTCCTAATCCATCACGTTGAATTGAAATGCAAACAATGAACCAAAAGCTTAGGCAGTTTGTTTGAAGACACACTCCTGTCTTTCCAGGAGGGATTAAATCATGACTATAGTTTATTTGAAAAATCATAATCCACATGAAAATTATTAAATTCATGTAGCATCTCTTTCAATCAAAATGTGTTGTAAATTTTAATCTCTGGGTCAAACTAAAAGCAATTCAGTAGGTTTTTTTTCTTATTTTTTTTTGTCTAAGACATAAACATACCTTTATTTTCTTTATTTTTATGTGGTGCTGAGGATCAGACCCAGTGCCTCACATATGCTAGGCAAGCACTCTAACCCAGCCCCCAATTCTTAGCTTTTTTACTGAAATACAGAGCCTCTCCACAGTATTTCAAAACATTTTTTTTTGCATTTGCCACAAGAGTACAGAAGATGTTTACTTTCAAACTTTTAAATAATAAAGATTCATGCTCTGTCTATAAAGAGGAATCACAAAAACACAAGATATGGAGAGAATAGGATTATTTTTAGCATTTACTGCAAACTCTGAGTTCTGTAAAAGCCATATTCATACCTTTCTGCAACAGAGGAAACAGATTAGGTGACTGAGATTGAGTTAGAAGGGAAGAATAAAGCCAATTCTGTGATACATTTCAGATATAAAATGTTTTCCCATGGAATGAAGTGATGTTCCAATTTTCTTGTGGTAAATGAGTCTAAATCTTTAAATATAACATCCCTTTAAACACAGAAGCAACAGGCCTCTTTTCTCTCATCAAAAACTGTATCTTTGCTACTTCCAGTACTTTGGGAATTTGAGTAACCCTTGAATTACAATGAAGGGAGGGGGCTAACAAGGTTATTCAGGGGATTCCAAGATGGCGGGCCAGAGACATGCAGCATCCAGTGTGGTTCCGTAACCCAGATCTCATCGAGTCAGAATACTGCATTTCAGAGAGTATGAGAGGATCCCTATACAGCTGATTTCTGCAGAAATCACCAGCTCTATGACACCTGCACAGAGCTCAGAGCCTCAGCCTTCGAGTAGGACTCCAGACCCAAAGCCCACAGTTCTAGCCTACACACAGCTCTCAAGCAACTTAACAGAATCACCTAGCAGCACCTCTGCAGAATTCCAGACTGCGCTCTGCTCCCATGCAGGTCATTCGGCTACTACCGAAACCAAGAACAACACCATCATCAGCTCCAACCTCACCAGACACCCCAGCATTGGAAACAGACCAACTCCATCTTGGATAACCTTTCTCGCCATCTTTGATGGGGGTAGATCTCAGATCAGATCTCCATCTGGCCACTTACCAGGTATCCAACTCCCCCCATACACTAGTGGTGATAACTTGGCACAGTGACCACCCAACAAAAAAACATCTTTCAGTTGGGCAGCTGTGCAGTGCAACCAGGGCACCGCTCACCTGGTGTGAGCCTGGGTGTGAGAGGTCCCACAGGTGGGAACTGCTAAGAAATAAGGGATGGAACTAAAGTTTGGAGCCTAACAGAGAAACCAGGATCTAAGATACCTCCAGGCAAGAGAGGGAGATGATACCAGGCGCTCAAGTCAGACAAGCAGTCAAAAAAAGAGACCCTTGAGGTGCAATTTCCCTGCAGGCACTGGCAGGCAGCACTCCCCACTCCCAGATGCCCCACACCAGGTCCAGTCTTCTCACCCTGGTTACCTACAGAATCCTGAGGGCAGAGACACCAGCTTAAAACAGACAACCCCACCTATTGGATGAGAAGAGAAGCAGGAAAGAAACAGATCTCTAAAACTAGCAACAACACTGGTTTCTTCTTTTGAGTATTTTTTTTCTTTCTTTTCTACCCCTCTATCCTCCGGCCCTCAACTCCCCAACATATGTGAAACCAAGAACTTTGCATGAAATAAGATTTTGAGGACTGAGTCATCTGAATAATATAATATAGAGGTATTGTATATGCCCTTTTTTTCTCTTTTTTACTTCTTTCATTTTTCTTTCCCTCTCAAAAATTTACAGTTTATACATGCTGTATTTTTCTAGTGTTTGTTTTATGTACTCTACTGTCTTCCCACGTACTTGTCTACCCTAAATTATGTCCTGCCTATTCCCCTAATTACTACCAACCTTCTTCATTAGATTTTTCTTTCTTTTATATTTCCTAAGATATATTAACTCTGTACCGTCACATCTTTACACTTCAGCATATCGTCCTATGCCCGACTCCCAGTAAATTGTCCACCACCGGAAACTGTAAACCTTTTTATGAAACTACTGATTATATTTTAGATAATAATTGAATCCAACATTTCTATACATTGAGAATAAACTGTAAATGTCTTAGTAACAACAAATAGTTCATAGGTGATGTATTGTTGATATTGGGATCTGTTAACATTGTCCTTCCCAACAAAGGAGAGATATTGAAACCCTAAAACAGCACTACAAACCTATAGGGTAAAAACAACAACACACCAGATCCAGAGAGCTGGAAAGGAAGACACATGACCAATGTGAAAAGACAAGGGAAGAAAATACCACAAATAAATCAAGACACCACATCATGAGAAGGAATAGCAGCTACAGCAGAAAAAAAAAATGAAAGAGGAAGATTCCAAGACATGCATGGTTAAAATGTTCAGTGAAATCAAGGAAGATACAAATCCAAGAAGCAAAAGATTATCTCAACAGGGAGATAGGGGTTCTAAACAACAACAACAAAAAAAACCACTAAACATAAATCCTTGAAATGAAAGAAATAATAAACCAAATTTAAAAACCTCAAATGAAAGCATCAACAACAGAGTAGACCACTTGAAAGATAGGAATCAGACAATGAAGATAAAATAAATCATCTTGAAAAGAACATAGACCACTCAATAAAAATGGAAAGAAACCATGAGCAGATCATTCAAGAAATATGGAATAGCATAAAAAGATCACATTTAAGAGTTATTGGGCTACAGAAGACATAGAGGTACAAACCAAAGGAATTAACAATCTATTCAGTGAAATAATATCAGAAAACTTTCCAAACATGAAGAATGAATTGGCAATCTAAATTCAAGAAGCCTACAGGACGTCGAATGTACAAAATCACAACAGATCCACACCAAGACACACTATAATGAAAATTCCCAACATACAGAATAAGGAGACAATTTTAAAAGCCACAAGAGAAAGGAATTAGATTACATATAGGGGAAAACTAATTAGGATAATGGCAGATTTTCAACACAGACCCTGAAAGCTAGAAGATCCTGGAAAAACATATATCAAGCTCTGAAAGAAAATCGGTGCCAACCAAGAATCTTATATCCAGCAAAATTAAGCTTTAGATTTGAAGATGAAATAAAAACCTTCAACAATAAACAAAAGTTAAAAGAATTTATAGCTAGAAAACCGGCACAACAAAACATCCTTGGCAAAACATTCCATGAAGAGGAAATGAAACACAGCAATGAAAATCAACAGAAGGAGGTAGTACCCTAAAGGAAAAACTAATCAAGAAGAAAACCAAGTCAAGTTAAATAATAAAAGTAAACAAATATGGCTGGACTACAAACTATGTCTCAATAATAACCCTGAATCTTAATGGCTTAAACTCACCAATCAAAAGACATAGGCTAGCAAATTGGATTTTAAAAAAAGACTCAACAATATGCTGTCTCCAGGAGACTCATCTAATAGGAAAAGACATACACAGACTGAAAGTGAAAAGTTGGGAAAAATCATACCACACACATGGACTGTGGAAGCAAGCAGGTGTCTCCATACTCATATCAAATAAAGTACACTTCAAGGCAAAGTTAATGAAAAGGGATAAAGATGGACATTACATACTGTTCAAGGGAACCATACACCAACAAGACATAACAATCATAAATATATATGCCACAAACAATGGTGCAGCTATGTTCATCAAACAAACTCTTCTCAATTTCAAGAGTCAAATTGACTGCAACACAATAATCTTGGGTGGCTTTAACATACCTCTCTCACCACTGGATAGATCTTCCAAACAAAAGTTGAATAAAGAAACTATAGAACTCAATAATACAATCAATAACTTAGACTTAACTGACATATATTTCAACCTGCATCAACACTTTCTTCTCAGGAGCACATGGATCATTCTCTAAAATAGACCATATACTATGCCACAAAGCAACTCTTAGCAAATACAAAAAAGTAGAGATACTACCATGCATTTTATCAGATCATAATGGAATGAAATTGGAAATCAACAATAAAATAAAAAAATACAAATATCTGTATCACCTGGAGACTAAACAATATGCTACTGAATTAACAATGGGTTTCAGAAGACATCAAGGAGAAGATTAAAAAATTCTTAGAGGAAAATGGGAACATAGACACAACATATGAAATCTCTGGGACACTATGAAAGCAGTACTAAGAAGAAAATTCATTGTATGGAGTTCATTCCTTAAACAAGGAAAAGTCAACAAATAAATGACCTCACACTACATCTTAAAGCCCTAGAAAAAGAAGAACAAACCAGCAGCAAAAGCAGTAGAAGGCAAGAAATAATTAAAATTAGAGCTGAAATCTATGAAATTGAAACAAAAGAAACAATTAAAAAAATTGACAAAACAAAAAGTTGGTTATTTGAAAAAATAAATAAAACTGACAAACCCTTAGCTACGCTAATGAAGAGAAGGAGAGAGAGAACTACCAGCATATGTGATGAAAAATTTAATATCAAAACAGACATTAAAGAAATACAGAAGATAATTAGAAATTATTTTGAAAACTTATACTCCAATAAACTTGAAGACATTGACAAATTTCTTAAGTTATACGATTTGCCCAGATTGAATCAGGAAGATATACACATTCAAACAGACCAATATCAAGTGAGGAAATAGAAGATGCCACATAAGCTTACCAACCAAGAAAAGCCCAGGACTGGGTGGATACACAGCCAAGTTCTACAAGACCTTTAAAGAAGAATTAATACCAATACTCTTCAATTTATTTCAGGAAATAGAAAAAGAGGTGGCACTTCCAAACTCATTCTATGAGGCCAATATCACCCTGATTTCCAAACCAGGCAAAGACACATCAAAGAAAGAAAATCTCAGACCAATATCTCTAATAAACATAGATGCAAAAACTCTCAATATTATTCTGGCAAATTGAATGCAAAAATATATCAAAAAGATTGTATACCATGATCAAGTGGGAATCATCCCAGGGATGCAAGGTTGTTTCAACATACATAAATGTAATTCATCACATCAATAGACTCAAAGATAAAAATCATATGATCATCTCAATAGATGCAGAAAAAGCATTTGACAAAATACAGCACATTTACATGTTCAAAACACTAGAAAAATTAGAGATCACAGGAACATATCTCAACATCGTAAAGGCTAATTACACTAGGCATCAGGCCAACATCATTCTAAATGGAGAAAAATTGATGGCATTCCATGTACAAACTGGAACAAGACAGGGATGCCCTCTTTCCCCACTTCTATTCAATATAGTTCTTGAAACACCGGCCACAGCAATTAGATAGATGAAAGAAATTAAAGGGATATGTATAGGAAAAGAAGAACTTAAATTAGCACTATTTATTGATGATATGTCTCTTTAACTAGAAGATCCAAAAAGCTCCACCAGAAAACTTCTAGAACTAGTAAATGAATTCAGCAAAGTGGCAGGATATAAAATCAACACCCATAAATCAAAGGCATTTCTGTATACCAGTGACAAATCCTCAGAGAAGGAAATGAGGAAAACTACCCCATTTACAATAGCCATAAATAAATAAATAAATACTTGGGAATTAATGAAAGAGGTGAAAGATCTATACAATGAAATCTACAGAATCCTAAAGAAAGAAATCAAAGAAGACCTTAGAAAATGGAAAGATCTATCTTGCTCTTGGATACCTTGCTCTTTGATAATTAATATTATCAAAATGACCATGCTTCCAAGCACTATATAGATAGATTTATTACAATTCTTATCAAAATCCCAATGACAGTCCTCATAGAAATAGAAAAAGCAATAATGAAATTTCATCTGGAAAAATAAGAGACCCAGAATAGCTAAAGCAATCCTTAGCAGGAAGAGTAAAGCAGGTAGCATTGCAATACCAGACCTTAAACTATACTACAGAGCAATAGTAACAAAAACAGCAAGGTATTGGCACCAAAACAGACTGGTAGACCAATGATACAGAATAGAGGATACAGAGACTAACCCATAAAATTACAATTATCTTATGTTAGACAAAGTTGCCAAAAACATGCATTGGAGAAAAGATAGCCTCTTCAACAAATGGTGCTGGGAAAACTGGAAATTAATATGCAACAAAATGAAATTAAACCCCTATCTCTCACCATGTACAAAACTCAACTCAAAATACATCAAGGACCTAGGAATTAAACCAGAAATTCTACGTCTGATAGAAGAAAAAGTAGGCCCTAATCTTCATCATGTGGGATTAGGCCCCAACTTCCTTAATAAGATTCCTATAGCACAAGAATTAAAACCAAGAATTCATAAATGGGATACAATCAAACTAAAAAGTTTCTTCTCAGCAAAAGAAACAATCTGTGAAGTGAACAGAAAGCCTACATGCTGGGAGCAAATTTTTACCCCTCACGCATCAGATAGAGCACTAATCTCTAGGGTATATAAATAACTCAAAAAGCTAAGCACGAAAAAAACAAATAACACAATCAATAAATGTGCCAACAACCTGAATAGACACTTCTCAGAAGAGAATATACAATCAATCAACAAATATATGAAAAAATGCTCGCATCAATTAGAGAAATGAAAATCAAAATTACTCTAAGATATCATCTCACTCCAGTCAGAATGGCAGCTATTATGCATACAAACAACAATAAGTGTTGGCGAGGATGTGAGGAAAAAGGTACACTCATACATTGCTGGTGGGACTAAAACTTGGTGCAGCCAATATGGAAAACATTATGGAAATTCCTTGGAAATCTGGAAATGGAACCACCATTTGTCCCAGCTATCCTTCTCCTCTTTCTATACCCAAAGGACTTAAAAACAGCATACTACAGGGATACAGCCACATCAATGTTTATAGCAGCACAATTCACAATAGCTAAGCTGTGCAGCCAACCTAGATGTCCTTCAGTGGATGAATGGATTAAAAAAATGTGGCATATATACACAATGGAATTTTACTCAGTAATAAAATAGAATAAAATCATGGCATTTGCAGGTAAATATATGGTGTTGGAGAAGATAATGCTAAGTGAAGTTAGCCAATCCCAAAATAACAAATGCTGAATGTTTTCTCTGATATAAGGAGGCTGACTCATAGTGGGGTAAGGAGGGAGAGTATGGGTGGAATAGATAAATTCTAGATAGGGAATAGGTGTAGGAAGGAATCGGAGGGGGCAAGGGACTAATAAGGATGGTGAAACGTGATAGACATTGTTATCCAAAGTACATGTACGAAGACATAAGTTAGGTGTCAACATACTCTATGTACAGAGATATGAAAAATTGTACTGTATATGTGTAATAAGAATTGTAATGCATTCTGCTGTCATTTTTTAAAAAAATCAATTAAAAATATTTTTTTAAAAAGTTATGGCAGGAACCATAGAATTTTTAAAAAAATATTTATTTTTTAGTTGTATTTGGACACAATACCTTTATTTATTTATTTTTATGTGGTGCTGAGGATTGAACTCAGGGCCTCGCACTTGCTAAGCAAGCGCTATACTACTGAGCTACAACCCCAGCCCATAAATAGGATTTTTAAAATGTTGCTTCTTGTGGAGAGCCGCAGCTGAAGCAGCCCCAGCAAACTTCCTGCTGATTGGCTCACCGTGGCCCCAGCAAACTTCCAACTGATTGGCTCCTCTGTGGTGATGTTCATCTGTGGCCCCAGCAAACTTCCAGCTGATTGGCTCCTCTGCAGTGATGCTCATTGGGCTGTTTCCCCACCCTTTCAGACCACAGAGCTGCTCATCGGGGGACTCTTTTGGCTCCACCCACACGACTCAGCAAATCTGCCTCAAGAGCGGGACCTAAAGGTTCCGGTAGAGAGTGCTCACCGGAAGTGCCAGTGGTGGCGGTTGGGCTCTGATGGAATTCCTGGAGAGCTCTCATGGTGCAGCGTGTGTTCTAAAAATAAAGTTTGTTCCTGCTTGACAAGTGGCTCATGAATTGTGCCCAGCCAGACTGTGGCAGCTTCTGTCTTCTGCTGGGTAAAGGGAAGCACAGAAACAAAGTTTACTAATCATTGTGATAAATAGAACAGCAGAAAAATAACCATTAAGTTGAATAATAGAATTCCATGAGGTAAGCAAAAAAGAAAGGAAAATAGGGAGGTAGGAAGGAAGGAAGGAATTGTTTTTATAAAAAAAAAATCATTTATTGCCCTCACAGGCCCTTTATACCAATATGGAGATTTATTTTTGTCTAGCCTTCCAAAAAAAATGTTGGTGGTTAAAGGTTCCATATTTTACTTCAACATGCATCCTCTTTTCTTCTTTCTTATTTTACTTGTTTACTTTTTGGGGGGAGGGGCTAACAGAGGATTGAACCCAGGGCCTCACACATGATAAACAAGCACTGAGCTACAACTTCAGCCCTTTATTTTAAGACAGGGACTTCCTAAGTTCCACAGGGTGGCCTTGAACTTGTGAACTTTGGATCCTCCTACTACCTTGGGCTCCCAAGTAGCTGGGATTACAGTTGTGTGCCACCACACCTAGAATTTCTTTTAAGTCATTCACAATGTCAGAAATGATCTAGCTCAATGATTATTGATCAAAATACCAACTTCTTTTGAAGTTAAAATTTTACCTTCTTGCCAAATGGGTAGTACTCTCAGGCTGGAAGGGGAGTGAGGAGGTGAGGGGAGGAGGGCATAGTTTTGCTCTTCCCTATTTCCCCACATCCATTTTCCTATCCACCCAACTCACATTTCCATACACAAGGTGTTAAATCAAAGTGTGGAATCTGCTTCATCAGAGATGGAGTTAGGCAAAGAGAGGAGAAGGAAACATTAGGAAATGGTGCAATTTGACTGCTGCTATTAGAATCTGGGAACAATAGAGTCTCTAAGAAAGAGTTTAATTTATTTATTCCATAAAATATTAATGGAATAACAATATTACTGTTCAAAACACAAGGAACATATAAGAAATTCTTGATTTGTTCAAAGAAGAGCAAGAGGGCCTACTATGGCTAGAGTAGAATAAGCAAAGGAAATAATGTTGGAGACTAGGCTACAGAAGTAAAAAGATCATAAGGAAGAAACTCAGAGGACACTGGGCTTTTTCCTGAGTTAAAAGATTCTGGAGTTTGGAACAGAGAAGTAACATGACATGATATATATTTTTAAAAGATAATACTGGCTTCAAAGTGGAGAACAGACTTAAAGGCAAACAATGGATGCTGGAAAACAACTGGGAGGCTATTTCAAGAAATCAGATGGGGACTGGGGTTGTGGCTTAGTGGTAGAGCCCTCACCTAGCATGTGTGCAGCCCTGGTTTTGATCCTCAGCACCACATAAATAAATAAAATAAAAGTGTTGTATCAAACTACAACTAAAAACTAAATATATATAATAAAAAAAGAAAGAAACCAGGTGGTTTGACCCAAATGATAGAGGAGGTAAAGATATAATTACATAGACTCTGGATATACTATAATGGATTTGACGATGAATCAATTATTTGGTAGGAGAATGAGAAAGAAGTCAAAGCTGATTCTAAAGTTTTGGGCCTTGGAAACTTGTAGAAAGATATTGTCATTTATGGAAATAAGAAAAAAATGTGAGAGGATAAGGTTTGATTTAAAAATTAAATGAACAAAAACAGGGGTTTGGTTTTTTACATAGTAAGATTAAGCTTTCTATTTGACAGAAGTAACAATTTGATATACAAAGTTGAAGTAAAGCCTGGTCAGCATATGTACAGTATTTAAAGACATGAAAAAGTAAATGTGTGGATGGAGAAGAGATCTCAGGTCAAAGACTGAAAAAGAACAGTTGATACTGCATTTAAAATATTTGTATTTAGGAAAAAAATATAATCAAAGAATCAAACATCACCTTTAAATAACTACATTAGTGTAAGCCAGGCATAGTGGTTCATGCCTGTAATCTCTGCTACTTGGGAGGCTAAGACAAGAGGATTGAAAATTCTGGACAACTTAGCAAAGACTCTATCTCAAAGTAAAATAAAAAGAGCTGGAGACATAGTTTCACAGTATAGTGCCCTGAGTTTAATACCCGCTACCACCAAAAAAATAATAATCTTTAAAATAAAAACATATCAATATAAAAAATATATAATTAAAATGGTTTAATTAAAAGTTAAATAATTATCAAAAATATTTCCAAATACAGAGATCATTTTCTAAATAATGCTTAAAGTCACAGAGAGTTACCTGAGGTTGAAGCTTGCAATCAGTAACTGTTAAAGACATTAATGATCATACAATTAGTTGTATTTCATTTTGCGAAGATATTTTCATATTACAAAATTTATTTCCTTCATTTGAAGTGTAACAATATGATTATCTCCTGAGATACCAAAATTAATATTTTGCTTCTTTGGCAGTCAAAATACAGTATAAATATCTACAAATGTGAAATTAAATATTTTACTCCTTTTGACATCTCCTAAGAGGATACATGCACATTCAACTGTCAGATAAAACTCTATAATCCATTGCATTCATATTGCATGATTACTGTCATTGACATACCTCAAATGAGAAAGTAAGAATTAATATTGGTCTACCAAAAGCACAGCATTAGTCTTCCCTGTTTTAAGAAAAGAATTACCTTTGATGAAAAGAGTCACATATGTGGAGAGGGAGAAAACAAATGAACCCTGTAGTATAGAGTATTTAATTGGAATTGAATATAGGTGTAAACTCTGATTTTCAATGAATATATAGAAATAAATATGAATACATTTTATATGTATTTAACAAGATTTGTCCACTAAGAAATCATGGTAGCAATGATATCCCAATAGCAATGAATATACTTATTCCCTAAATATTGTATTCTAACTATTATTCTCCAGCAAATAGAATTAAGGCTTCATAGAGAAACAGTTGATAGTAGGACTGGTGCAGCAAAAAATATAAGATGACCCTTATATGTGTTGTTGGATAAGAAAGTGTTCAAAGAATAATGAAGATACCTCAAAAGGACCAAGAAGTCAATTTGAAATGTCTCCAACTGTCCAAATCTCTGACAATATGAACATCAAAATGAATATTAAAAGAATGAAATATAATTAACTAAATAAAATAGAAACCATTAGGCCATTTAAATATGAATAAATGAATAAATGAAAAGTTTGATGAAAAACAAAATAAGCACTAGTATCAAAGAATACAAAATAGCAGTTACAAAAAAAACCACATAAATTTTTAGTAAAAAGTCCAACAGGCAGTACTTTAATCAAGTGATTCAGTTGAGCAACATTAGAAATTGGATTAATTTAAATCATGTAATACCAGACTGGATGAAATAAGAAGTCAGTCTCACTTGTGTGCTATTCCTACCAAAGACATATAACATGAAACTAAACATGAGAAATGTCACACAAACCCAAAATGAAAGACATAATTAAAATAACTGGCTTATAATATTTAACTCATTGTAAGTTAAGCATCAACTATGTTGGTTCCAGACTGAGAGGACTAATTTTCATTACAAAATTTCCAATGATTTTCTAACGTGCATTTATCACATAGATTACATATATCAAACAACTTCTTCACTGAAATTGTTAAATAAAGAATATGTGATTTTAAAAATTTGAACAGTCTGATGTAGAAATTCCATTTCTAGGTATAAAACCTAGAAAAGCACTTGAATGTACAATGAGGCATCTGGAAGGGTATTTATAGCAGCATGTTTATAATGATAAAAACAGGAAATACAAGTAAAATAATCTGAAAACATGCCATGAAATATCCATCTAAAGAAAAACTATGTAAATACACACACACACACACACACACACACGGAACTTGATTGACAAGATATCTGTTGAACAAAGGAACTATTGCTATAGAGCCACACACATGATACCTTTTAGTGTAAAATAAATAAACTACCCATATTCTAGGTCAAAACAGAATGCACATCAAACTGATGTAGTAACAGAGTGTCTACCTCCTGGGAAGGTGTGATCTTTAGTCTTATGAGACTTTTAATTTTTTAAATGAGGAAATGTACTTGTTACTTGGGGTGTCTTGTTTTGTTTTGGTTTTGGTAGAAAGATACACCCCCACACCCACCCCCCCCACACACACACAATGTTCATGGACTAGGAAAATTGCTATTGTTACAATTGCTGAGCTATCCAAAGAAATCTACAGATTCAGTGCAATTTCCACCAAAATACCAATGATATTCTTCACAGAACTGGGGGGGGGGGCGATCTTAAAATTCATATGGAAGCACAAAAGAGCACAAAGAGACAAATTCTGAGCAAAAAGAGCAATGCTGGAGGCATCACAATACCTAATTTCAAAATATACTATAGAGCCATAGTAACAAAAATAAAATTATACTGGCATAAACATAAATATATAAACTAGTGGAGTACAATAGAGAGTGCTGAGAGCCATAGCCAAGTAGGAATTTCACATGGCAATTTCCTTGTCAGCCTACCCAATGTTGCTTAGAGGGAGGATTCTCCATTGTGGAAATGGGCTTGCCTTGGACCCAGGTCATTTGCAGTGACATTGCATGAATGTTTGAGAAAGGTGACCCTGCTCAAGGACCAGGGTGGATCCGAGTTTAGGGTGGATCTGGGTTTAGGGTTGATCCTGCTGCCTCAGGTGCCCGCTCCTTGAGTTCCCGTTGAGTTCTCACGGGATTCAGAGAGTATTTGTTATGCAGAGCCCGGTGGATTGTGTGGATTTTCCCAGAACGTGCGTGTAGAGTGCCGGTGACAGTTCGAGAATAAAGAATTGCTGTTTAAATCTACAAGGCTGGGAGTGGCTCGTGATTTTGTGCCCAGCCAGACTGTGGCAGTTGGTGGCCCCTGCGGGGGATGCCTGAAGCTTAGAGGTAAGTGAAATTGCTCGCCCCTGAGGGAAGGCGAGAGAATGGGTGACCATTTCAAAAAACAATGTGTTCTTGTTTTGATTTATTTTGTTTTTGTTTCAAGCTGCCCATCCCTAGTAATTTCTCAAGCAAACTGGGAAAAACGGTTGGCTCAAGGTATGAAGTTTGTCGGCCCTGAGGAAGAGAAAATTGATACAACGATTTTTTATTCCGTTTTTGTTTCATTCAGTTTCGGTTTTGTTTTGTGTTATCTTATTGGGTTGCATTATCTTTATAGTAGATTAGAAATGAGTAAAAAACAAACCAAAAGAGTGTTAAGTAAATTGTTAGAGGTTCAGACCATGGAGAAAGACATTTTAGATCAAGCAAAAGAGAAGGTCTCTCGAGCTAGTCAGACAGAGGAAGAAAATTTAAAGGAAAAGGGGCTATTAGGAAAAAGGCTACAACAGGAGGCTGCTACTAACTCCTTTCTATCACCAGAGGGCATAATTCAACCAACAGCTCCACCTATGGAGACAGCTGAGTGGCCCTCAACCCCCGTAGTTGATAAATGGGATCCTGAGACAGGACCTCAAAGATTAGCATGCCCTGTATTTGAGCAGACAGGAGGGCAGCGAATTCACAGTGCTTTAGATTTCAAAACAGTGAAGCAGTTAAAGGAGGCTGTAACAACCTATGGTCCCCAAGCACCCTTCATGGTAAGCATGGTTGAATCCATTACCAACTTGGACATGACGCCAGCAGATTGGGCTAGCATGTGTAAATCTGTTCTAAATGGAGGACAATGTTTGTTATGGAAGGTTGCCAATGAGGAATTTTGCACAGAGACAGGTAGGCGAAATGCAGCAGCTGGTTACCCTCAAAGAAATCTAGATATGTTGTTAGGAAAAGGACCTTATGAGGGTCAACGGCAACAAATTGAATATGATCCTGCTATATATGCAAAATTGCTGAGACGCAGTTAGGGCATGGAAGACTTTACAAGGACATGGAGATTTAGAAGGTCAGCTATCTAAGGTAATATAGAGAACTAATGAATCTTACGTGAATTTGTACATAGGCTTATTCAAACAGCTGCCAGAA
>NW_026692972.1:0-11428 GCF_021218885.2 Marmota monax
CAACATACCTTATATACAAACAGAGATATGATAAATTGTGGTATAAAGGTGTATTAAGAATTGTAATACAAAAAAAGAGAGCTCATGTATAATGGCATAATTTGGTGTGAACATACTTTATATACAGAGTTACAAAAAATTATGCTGTGAATGGATAATTATGAATGTAATGCACTCCACTATTGTAATATATGTAAGAAATTTTAAAAAAGAAAAGAAACTGCTATAGCACAGTGCAATCTTAAGAACAGAGCTACTATTAAGATTCCACAATGCCCTAAGAAACAGACAACAAATACAAATACAAACAGATACAAATTCTTGAGATCACTCCCCTTCCCCTACCCCAGCCACCTCCATCACTACCACTGCCACCACTATCAGCACACATTGCTCCAGGACCTGAGGACTTTCATCAGGCCTCCAAACAGAAATGACCTCTATTGTCTATTAAGTCAGAAATGACCAATCCATTTTTTGTTCTTTGCTTCTGCTTTGTTTCAGCCATTCTGTAAATTCAACCTCTTCTGCTCAGCTTGTTAGAACATGTACCCTACTTAATGCAATAAAGTGTTGCCAATTCTAGAATCAAAAAAAAAGTTAAAATCTTCAAACTAAATTGTTATAATTTTGTCCTTTGACACTAACATACTAGATTATTCCTGTGATTTGCTGAGAAACTATTATATTAAATGAAGAAAATTGGTAGTTATATGACAATTTTTTTTTTGCTTTGCCCCTACAAAGAAATATTACACAATGAAGTAAAATATATAAACTTCCATTACTTGCATGATTATTGTGTCAAAGTAAAAGTTATTGTCTTTATTACCCCATGAACATTAGAAGCACTTTACCACATTAAAAAAGCATAAAATGCTAAATATATATCTAGGAATACATCTTATGTCAAGGGTTATAATTTATGACTAAGAGAAAAAGATATATGGCTATAAATTTGTATATTTAGCAATATTAATAGTAGAAATAAGCAATGAAAACTCTTCCAAATAGAATATTGAAACCAGCACAGTATGACAGATTTATGAAAATCATTTTCTGAATACACAAACTCACAGTTACTTGGGAATAAATTTCTTAGGCCATATAAAATAAATTTTCTTCTGTTACATTAAGAAGCATATGATTTAAACAGTCACTTTTAGCCTGAAAGTGTTCATAGAATTTCTAATTTCTGACAAAAGAATAGTCTAGGCCCTGAGAGAAGCTTCCTCATTAAAAATAAGCATCCTCCTTTTTCCCACTGAAAATGTCAAAGGGCTATGCTGATATAATTTTCCACCTTGTCTAAGCATCGTAGTACTTCAAAGGACATGCTTCAAAGCCAGACTTTCAGCCTGGACATCTTCAAGCAATCTTTGACTCCTCCACCCCCTCAAGCTCTCACATTCAATCAGTTATTA
The DNA here is from genome assembly GCF_021218885.2 of Marmota monax. NCBI lineage: Eukaryota > Metazoa > Chordata > Mammalia > Rodentia > Sciuridae > Marmota > Marmota monax. Next base: position 1,425 of record NW_026692972.1, read on the forward strand.
AGTCTCCTGGATGTTTCTATAATCTCTCTCACACATTTGTGTTTTTTTTTTTTTTTTTTTTTTTTTTTTTTTTTTTTTTTCCATTTGCTTTGCCACCAGCACAGTTCAAGTCATCACCTCTGGCTAAAATTCCATTTTCTCCACCAGTTTTTATCTTTTTTTTTTAATTTTTTATTGTTGGTTCTTCAAAACATTACATAGTTCTTGATATATCATATTTCACACTTTGATTCAAGTGGGTTATGAACTCCCATTTTTACCCCGTATACAAATTGCAGAATCACATCAGTTACACATCCATTGATTTACATATTGCCATACTAGTGTCTGTTGTGTTCTGCTGCCTTTCCTATCCTCTACTCTCCCCCTCCCCTCCCCTCCCCTCCGCTCTTCTCTCTCTACCCCCTCTACTGTCATTCATTTCTCCCCCTTGTATTATTTTCCCCTTTTAACTCACTTCCTCTTGTATGTACTTTTGTATAACCCTGAGGGTCTCCATCCATTTCCATGCAATTTCCCTTCTCTCCCCTTTCCCTCCCACCTCTCATCCCTGTTTAATGTTAATCTTCTTCTCATGCTCTTCATCCCTAGTCTGTTGTTAATTACTCTCCTTATATCAAAGAAGATATTTGGCATTTGTTTTTTAGGGATTGGCTAGCTTCACTTAGCATAATCTGCTCTAATGCCATCCATTTGCCTGCAAATTCTATGATTTTGTCATTTTTTAATACAGAGTAATACTCCATTGTGTATAAATGCCACATTTTTTTTATCCATTCATCTATTGAAGGGCATCTAGGTTGGTTCCACAGTCTTGCTATTGTGAATTGTGTTGCTATGAACATCAATGTAGCAGTGTCCCTGTAGCATGCTCTTTTTAGGTCTTTAGGGAATAGACCGAAAAGGGGAATAGCTGGGTCAAATGGTGGTTCCATTCCCAGCTTTCCAAGAAATCTCCATACTGCTTTCCAAATTGGCTGCACCAATTTGCAGTCCCACCAGCAATGTACAAGTGTACACTTTTCCCCACATCCTCGCCAATACTTGTTGTTGTTTGACTTCATAATGGCTGCCAATCTTACTAGAGTGAGATAGTATCATAGGGTGGTTTTGATTTGCATTTCTCTGACTGCTAGAGATGGTGAGCATTTTTTCATGTACTTGTTGATTGATTGTATGTCCTCTTCTGAGAAGTGTCTGTTCAGGTCCTTGGCCCATTTATTGATTGGGTTATTTGTTTTCTTATTGTTTAATTTTTTGAGTTCTTTGTATACTCTAGATATTAGGGCTCTATCTGAAGTGTGAGGAGTAAAGATTTGTTCCCAGGATGTAGGCTCCCTATTTATCTCTCTTATTGTTTCTTTTGCTGAGAAAAAACTTTTTTAGTTTGAATAAGTCCCATTTGTTGATTCTAGTTATTAACTTTTGTGCTATGGGTGTCCTATTGAGGAATTTGGAGCCCGACCCAAAAGTATGTAGATCGTAGCCAACTTTTTCTTCTTTCAGATGCCGTGTCTCTGATTTGATATCAAGCTCCTTGATCCATTTTGAATTACCTTTTGTGCATGGTGACAGAAAGGGATTCAGTTTCATTTTGTTGCATATGGATTTCCAGTTTTCCCAGCACCATTTGTTGAAGATGCTATCCTTCCTCCATTGCATGCTTTTAGCCTCTTTATCAAATATAAGTTAGTTGTAGTTTTGTGGATTGGTTTCTGTGTCCTCTACTCTGTACCATTGGTCCACCCGCCAGTACCATGCTGTTTTTGTTACTATTGCTCTGTAGTATAGTTTGAAGTCTGGTATTGCTATACTGCCTGATTCACACTTCCTGCTTAGCATTGTTTTTGCTATTCTAGGTCTTTTATTTTTCCATATGAATTTCATGATTGCTTTCTCTATTTCTACAAGAAATGCCATTGGCATTTTGATTGGGATTGCATTAAACCTATAGAGAACTTTTGGTAATATCGCCATTTTGATGTTAGTTCTGCCTATCCATGAACAGGGTATATTTTTCCATCTTCTAAGATCTTCTTCTACTTCTCTTTTTAGGGTTTTGTAGTTTTCATTATATAAATCTTTCACCTCTTTTGTTAGGTTGATTCCCAAGTATTTTATGTTTTTTTGAGGATATTGTGAACAGAGTGTTTTTCCTCATTTCCGTTTCAGAAGTTTTGTCGCTGATATACAGAAATGCCTTTGATTGATTTTTATATACTGCCACTTTGCTGAATTCATTTATTAGTTCTAGTAGTTTTTTTGTAGACCCTTTTATATACTGCCACTTTGCTGAATTCATTTATTAGTTCTAGTAGTTTTTTTGTAGACCCTTTTGGGTCTTCTAGGTATAGAATCATGTCACTGCAAATAGTGATAATTTAAGTTCTTCCTTTCCTATTTTTATGCCTTTAATTTCTTTCGTCTGTCTAATTTCTCTGGCCAGTGTTTCAAGAACTATGTTGAACGGAAGTGGTGAGAGAGGGCATCCCTGTTTTGTTCCAGATTTTATAGGGAATGCCTTCAGTTTTTCTCCATTCAGAATGATGCTAGCCTGAGGCTTAGCATAGATTGCTTTTACAATATTGAGGTATGTTCCTGTTATCCCTAGATTTCCAAAGTTTTAAACATAAAGGGATGCTGTACTTTGTTGAATGCTTTTTCTGCATCTATCGAGATGATCATATGGTTCTTATTTTTAAGTCTATTGATGTGGTGAATAACATTTATTGATTTCAATATATTGAACCAGCCTTGCATCCCAGGGATGAATCCTACTTGATCATGGTGCACAATTTTTTTGATATGTTTTTGTATCCGATTCACCAGAATTTTATTGAGGATTTTTGCATCTAGGTTCATTAGAGATATTGGTCTGTAGTTTTCTTTCTTTGAAGTGTCTTTGTCTGGTTTAGGTATCAGGGTGATGTTGGCCTCGTAGAACGAATTTGGAAGTTCTCCCTCTTTTTCTATTTCCTGAAGTAGCTTGAAAAGTATTGGTATTAGTTCCTCTTTAAAGGTTTTGTAAAACTCTGCTGTATACCCATCCGGTCCTGGGCTTTTCTTAGTTGGTAGTCTTTTGATGGTTTCTTCTATTTCCTCAATTGATATTGGTCTGTTTAGGTTGTCTATATCCTCCTGACTCAATCTGGGCAGATCATATGACTTAAGAAATTTATCGATGCCTTCACTATCATCTAATTTATTGGAGTATAAGGATTCAAAATAATTTCTAATTATCTTCTGTATTTCTGAAGTGTCTGTTGTGATATTGCCTTTTTCATCCCGTATCCTAGTAATTTGAGTTCTCTTTCTTCTTCTCTTCGTTAGCATGGCTAAGGGTCTGTCGATTTTATTAATTTTTTCAAAGAACCAACTTTTAGTTTTGTCAATTTTTTCAATTGTTTCTTTTGTTTTGATTTCATTAATTTCAGCTCCGATTTTAATTATTTCTTGCCTTCTACTTCTTTTGCTGTTGTTTTGCTCTTCTTTTTCTAGGATTTTGAGATGAAGTATGAGCTCATTTATTTGTTGGTTTTTCCTTTTTGTAAGGAATGAACTCCAAGCAATGAATTTTCCTCTTAGAACTGCTTTCAATGTGTCCCATAGATTCTGATATGTTGTGTCTGTGTTTTCATTTATCTCTAAGAATGTTTTAATTTCCTCCTTGATGTCTTCTATAACCCATTGATCATTCAGTAACCTATGGTTCATTCTCCAAGTGATGCATGATTTTTCCTTCCTTCTTTTATCGTTGATTTTCAGTTTCACTCCATTATGATCAGATAAGATGCATGGTATAATCTCTACTCTTTTATATTGTCTAAGAGTTGCCTTGTGACATAATATATGATCTATTTTTGAGAAGGATCCATGTGCTGCTGAGAAAAAAGTGTAACTGCTTGATGTTGGGTTGTATATTCTATATATGTCAATTAAGTCTAGGTTATTAATTGTGTTATTGAGTTTGATAGTTTCCTTATTCAACTTTTGTTTGGAAGATCTGTCCATTGGTGAGAGAGGTGTGTTAAAGTCTCCCATGATTATTGTATGGTGGTCTATTAGACTCTTGAACTTGAGAAGAGTTTGTTTGATGAACATAGCTGCACCATTTTGGGGGGCATATATATTCATGATTGTTATGTCTTGTTGGTGTATGGTTCCCTTGAGCAGTATGTAATGTCCCTCTTTATCCCTTTTGATTAACTTGGGCTTGAAATCTATTTTATTTGTTATGAGTATGGACACTCCTGCTTATTTCCGAAGTCCATATGAGTGATATGATTTTTCCCAACCTTTCACGTTCAGCCTATTTATGCCTTTTCCTATCAAATGCATCTCCTGTAGGCAGCATATTGTTGGGTCTTGTTTTGCGATCCATTCTACTAGCCTGTGTCTCTTAATTGGTTTGTTTAAGCCACTAACATTTAGGGTTATTATTGAGATATGGGTTGTTCTTCCAGCCATATTTGTTTATTTATGTTACTAAACATGTTTTGTTTCCCTCTTGGAATACCCCCCCCTTTACTGTCCTAACTCCCACTGTTGGTTTTCATTGTTATTTTCCATTTCCTCTTCCTGTAATGTTTTGCCAAGGATGTTTTGAAGAGATGGTTTTCTAGCTGCAAAGTCTTTTAACTTTTGTTTATCGTGGAAGGATTTAATTTCATTTTCCATCCTGAAGCTTAATTTCGCTGAATACATAATTATTGGTTGGAACCCATTTTCTTTCAGTGTTTGAAATATGTTATTCCAGGATCTTCTAGCTTTCAGAGTCTGTGTTGAAAGATCCGCTGTTATCCTGATTGGCTTACCCCTAAATGTAATCTGCTTCCTTTCTCTTGTAGCTTTTAAAATTCTCTCCTTATTCTGTATGTTGGGCATCTTCATTATAATGTATCTAGGTGTGGATCTCTTATGATTTTGCACATTCAGCGTCCTGTAGGCTTCTAGGATTTGGGATTCTGTCTCATTCTTCAAGTCTGGGAAGTTTTCTCGTATTATTTCATTGAATAGATTGCTCATTCCTTTGGTTTGAAACTCTATCCCTTCCTGTATCCCAAGGACTCTTAAAGTTGGTCTCTTTATGTTATCCCATAGTTCTTGAATGTTCTGCTCATGATTTCTTAACAGTCTTGCTGAGCTGTCTATGTTCTTTTCAAGTTGAAATACTTTGCCTTCATTGTCTGATGTTCTATCTTCTAAGTGTTCTATTCTGCTGGTAGTATTCTCAATTGAGTTTTTAAGTTGGTTTATTGCTTCCTGCATTTCTAGGATTTCTCTTTGTTTGTTTTTTATAACCTCTATCTCCCTGTATAGTTGATCTTTTGCTTCTTGGATTTGTTTATGTAATTCATTGTTGAAGTGATCTTTCATTGTCTGATTTTGATGTCTGATGACTTCCTTGAGACTCCAGATCATCTGAAGCATGTTTATCCTGAATTCTTTATCTGACATTCCATCTGCTGTAGATATTAACTCTTCTAACATTGAGTTGACCTGCATTGCTTGTGGTCTTTTCTTTCCTTGTCTCTTCATACTCTTCGTGTTTCTTTCTGCTTGCTGAAACTGTTGTGCTATTGAATATTCCCCCTATATATTTATATTGCTCTTGTATAGTTGCAAAGTCTCCCTCGCAGGCACAGGTGGTGGCTCTGCCCCTTCTCCAATTGGGGCAATGTGCCTACCATGCCGGCAGGCCGCTGGGCCTGTTCTGCTGGTCGGTAGCAGGTCTGCCTACCTTGCAGTCGCAGGCGGCGGCTCTGCCCCTCTGCGGGCCGCTAGGCTTGTTCTGTTGGTGGTCGCAGTTCTGCCTACTTTGCAGGCGCGGGTAGCGGCACTGCCCCTCTGCAGGCCGCTGGGCCTGTTCTGTCTGTCGGTTGCAGGTCTGGCCTGTTCTGTCAATGGTCGCAGGTCCGCCTACCTTGCAGGCACGTGGGGTAGCTCTGCCCCTCCGCAGAATGCTGGGTCTGTCCTGCCGGTGGGTCACAGTTCCGCCTACCTTGCAGGCGTGGGGCGAGGGGGCAGCTCTGCCCCTCAGCAGGCCTCTGCGCCTGTTCTGCCGGTGGTCACAGTTCCGCCTACATTGCAGGCACGGGGAGGGTGGGCTCTGCCCCCTCAGCAGGCCGCTGGGCCTGTTCTGTGGGTGGTCAGAGTTCCACCTACCCTGCAGGCTTGGGGGGAGGGGGCAATCTGCCACTCAGCAGGCCGCTGCGCCTGTTCTGCTGGTGGGTCACAGGCCCGCCTACCTTGCAGGCGTGGTTGGTAGCTCTGCCCCTCCGCGGGCCACTGGGCCTTTTCTGTCGGTGGTCACAATTCTGCCTACCTTGCAGGCACGGGGGGAGGGGCGTCTCTGTCCCTCAGCAGGCCGCTGCACCTGTACCAGTTTTTATCTTCTTCAGACTAGCCATAAATCCTTATGCACTTATCTCCCTAAAATGCTACTCACATCCTAACACACCCTCACCTCAGAATCCATAATCCATTATCAATCCTTTGTTGATGTCCAGTCTTTACATAAAGAAATTCTGAATTAATTCTTCTGGGATGGAGCCCAATCATTAATTTTTCTTTCAAAACTTCTCGAATGCTTCTAACATGCAACCAGTTTTGGTAACACTGTTATAAATCTCTATCTCTATTGTCAGGCTATAACTCCTATAGCAGACCCTTCCGAGTGTTCTGCCCATCCCTCTGACTTTTCTGTGTGCCTAACTTTGGTATGATTTGTGTCTAATGGACAGAAACAACTGCTACTCTCTTCTAATGATAGTACTTGAGCTACTAGAACTACTTTGTCACTGCCCCTTCAGAGAAAACAGGAAAGGTCTGGAAGTTTACATTCCCTAGGAGAGCACTTAGTTAATGCCTGCTTGAACACAGAAGCATGAACATCTGGCTCCCTTACTTTGGTCTGGACATACTCAGGTGTATTACACTTGAGAAGTTCCTGGCAGGATCAGTCTGACACTGAGACTTCACCTATGCTTTGTTTCTTCCCCTTCTCTTTACTCTCTCACTCATTTCATCTGAAAACTCTTCCTTCAGAATTCATTTGCTTACAAATCCTCAGCACAAGATCTGCTTATGAAAAAAAAAAAAAAAACAAAACAATATCTGTATCAAAATGGTTCAAAACATAGCTACATCAAGTTTTCTGCAATTATTCATCACCCCCCAAGGGAACTAGTTTTCTCATCCACTTATTAATCCACACCACTATTCTTGCTCTTTGCCCCCACCAAAGATACCTCTTCTCTACCACTGTGACTACCAATACTTTCTATCTTTCAAAACAAATTCTACAAATCCCACCCATGCCCAGCACAAAGCCTTACCTACAATAGGTACTCAATATGAGTTGGGCTAGTGACTCATTTTCCATGAAACTTGCCCTGACAACTCTAGCACACATAATGTTATCCTCTCTAACTTCTATGTCCAATGTTGAATCCATGCTTCTGCATTGATTCCTTCAACCAATATTTGTGTGATGTACCAGGAACTCATGTGTTTACCATAAGGAATAAGGACATTTCTGTTCCCACAGAGCTTACAGTCAAGGCATAAAATAATCATACAAATAAATGTTGATTTATAACAAAGAAAACTTAAGAAGGAAAGTCATATAGTATTGCAAAAGAACATAATTGTAATAAATGCCCTTACCTAAGACTTCTCTAATAAATAAAAATGAAATGATAACCTAAAAATTAGAATTTTTAATTTAAAGTTTCTTCTTGACCCTCACCCCCTAAGAATTGCAAACAAATTTTGTGTAACTGGGTATTATTTTTAATAGATTTTCTAAGTACCCATGACCTGAGTTTTACACAATATGAAGCCTATGCATAACCTGATTTATTAATTGCCTCCTACATGTGCCACGTTAATAGATTTATGTTAAAGAAATGTTAACATTTTTCTTTTGTATATGACAAAATTTAGCATTAAGTTAGACCTACACTCATCACTTTAAACACATTTGTTTTGCTCCCTTTTTTCAGACTATTTCCAGATAACTCAGATTCTCAAAATCAAATAAGAAAAGTTCTTTAATTTCTTTATGGAATAAGAGCACATTTTGAGTGGTTATGAGTGAAGTAAAAAATATTATCTTGGTTTTGTGTGGATACCAAGAAAACAAGAGCAGATTAGGATCTATATATTAAAACCTGTTTTCTTTGGGCTAGAGCCACATAATTGTCACTGCATTGCTTCTGAGTTCTGGTGTCTTCAGGGAGTTAAGATTTTCATCCTAGGCACTTCCTGCAACTTCTCCATTTTCTAAATCCTAACTATGCTAATAGACCCTATCAGGTAAAAGCAGAAAATATTCATTTCCTACAGAATAAGATGAATGCTGATTATTTAATCAATTACACTGATCATTTTAGAAGAAAAACAGAATGAAACACTAAAATTTCATTTCAAATGCCAATAGAAAATATTTGACTATACACATACTGAAAATGAATGTTTTATGTATATACATATAGACTAAAAGTAAATAACTTTTATATGTACTAGAAATAAATATGCTTTCAATATATGTATATTTATAAATGAATTTTATATTATATATAGATATATAGGCTGTTTATATTAATTGTATATATAAACTACAAATTCCAATTTATATCAATAAATATGTGAACATAAATTAATAAAATAAACAATATTATGCCAGATTCCAATATATTTCTAAAGCATTGTTTAAAATGTAACAATTTCAATAACTTGTACCTGAATCTCAGGTCTTGAAATACACTGATGTGAAATAATGGTGAAAAATGTGCAAAACAAGGAAACCATAGGAAAATATTAAAACAATAAAATATAGTAATTAATTGGATCATTAAAGGACTAAAAAGCCTTAAAGTTTATTGTGTGCACTTATCAAAGATTTAAAGAGAGAAAAAAAAAACTTGTATAATTCCATATTCTTATTTTATGCCTTTCCCTAAACTTCAAGACACCTGAGTTTCAAAAACAGGTTGTTACTGAAATCTCCTGAACAAATGATACCATGTGCACATACCAATGTTTTAATACATTGCCACTCTTGAATAGCTCAGCGACCAAACACAGAATTTTCAAAATTTGTTTCTTTTTCCATAGGCTGCCAGTCTTGTATCCCAGCTTAGAAGTTCTATCATGGATATGCAGATAAAGAGAAGGAAGTTGGATGCAAATAATATCATCACTAATAAGTCATGTGTAAAGTTTAAATAGACTAGGTTGAAATCCAAAGTTCATTCTCAAAGGAAGACTTGATTTATAGTTTCTTAGTGATGGTTTTCTTTTCTTGTTAACATATGTGGTCAAATATAAGCTAAATACTTATATAATAGAAACCAAATCTCAATAAGGACTTAAGAAGAAAGCATCAAGTACAAAACTGCATTCCCATACAGGCAATAATGACAGAATGAGGAGGTATAGGTCCTTAATCCATCAATTGTTTCTACTTTCAGGGGTCTTTTGGACTAAATTAGTAGTTCTTAATATTTTTGTCCTCCCAGGAATCTCATACTCCCATGGACATCTAGGATTCTCCTTGCTAACTCCACGTGGCTCTGTATTTTATAACTTCTCTACCTGAAACTCTAGTATGTATTGAAAGATTAGCAGAATTATTTTTGTTCTTTTCCTACTGAATTTTAGCCAAGGTGAAGCAATGAAGGTGTCAGTAAGTAACCATAGCAGAAATGAGAAGTCCAATGAATATGATAGAGAAAGTTTCATATGTGTAGTGTGTATGTAATATGATTATGGATTTGCACTATAGATGAAATGATTTCTAGAGGCCAGACAATGGTAGCTTTACTATACCTTAAGAAGGTCCACTGGGCTGTCAGTGACAGAACTCACAAAAATCACTGGGATGGGTCCTAAGTGTTCACTTCATTGTCAGCCCTGTGTATCATAGTTTAAATATGATTCATACTTGGGTTGATTTCACTAAGCAAATTAAACAACCAGAGAATTTTCAAAAACAACAT
>NW_026692973.1:0-156580 GCF_021218885.2 Marmota monax
TACACACCAAAGTTTCTCCTGTCAAATAGAACACATTTTTTTTTTAATGCGCTTGCAATGATTTTGAAACATGCAGTTATGTACTGGAGGCGGTCTGAATTCTGGCTCTTCTTGAGTATACTGTGGGAAAGAGCAGACAAGGCTCCCACTAAAAGCTCACTTGAAAAAAAAAGATGCATTCACTTATTCAACAAATATTTAATGAGTTAATTCATGATACATGTCAGTTATATGCGGGGGATTCAATAAGGAATCAGGTACAACCTCACAAGGAATACACGGTCCACTGTGAAGTCTAATAGGACATGAGCAATTATTATACAAAGGGATTAGGGGCATAATAAAATTAAAAATGGATGCTGTGGACATCTGATTCAGCAGGGGGCAGAAGTGGGCAGAGGAAGATCCTTTGAGGAGATGATATCTACACTGAATAGTCAGTCTCAAAGTGGCAGTAAATGATGCTGCTGCAGAGTGGCCATTAGGAAGAAGGGGTGGCATCAGAAAGACTGGAGCAATGGAACAGCAAGGTGTGCTGGGAAACTCTAAGCCATTTGGAAGGGCTGCAGCTCATGCAAGAGGTGACCTGAGAGGCATCCAGTGTCTAGATCATGTAGTGCCTTGTAGCCATGCTAAGTAGTTTAGAGTTTCTTCTTTGGGCAATGGGGAGCCATTGAAGAATTTTATGTAGAGAAATAGTATTGCCAGCATCACCACTACCACCATCATTATCATCCTTTTGATCGCTCTCTTATGTAATTATATGTCAGGCTATGTGCTAGGTATAGCATGTATATTATTCTAGATAATATTCCCAACAATTCTAGGAGATAGGTACTAAATTCATTTCCACTTTTACTAATAAAAAAGATTATGACTTTAGATAATACAGTATGCTAAAGCAGCTATAACAAAGTATCACAGACTGGGTGGTTGAAACAACAGAAGTTCATTTTCTCACAGTTACACAGCCTGAAAATCTGAGATCTAGATATCAGCTAGGTGGGTTCTCCCAAGGCCTCTCTCCTTGGCTTGATATTTGAGACTATCTCCTTTTTCCTTGTGTCTTCTTATGGTCTTCCCTCTGTACCTACCTGTTCCTTAATTTATTTTAATTTTTCTTTAAGGATATCAGTCATATTGGATTAGGATCCACATTAATGACTTCATTTTAACTTAATCACCTTTTAAAGACCCTGTTTCTAAATACAGTCACAACTCAGCACATAACAAGATTTAGCTTGTCCAAATTCACAGAATGGGTCTGTGGTAGAGTGTGAAATTGAAACCAGGCACACTGACCTGGAGCCCGAGTTCTTAAAAATGTATTATAAATTTACCACAGTCACAGTATTTTTTAACCACTACCCCTTTTAAGTTCCAAAATACTGGGTTGGTGTTGTGGCTCAGTAGTGGAGCACTTGCCTACCACATGCAAGGCACTGGGTTTGATCCTCAGCACCACATAAAATAAATAAATAAAATAAAGGTATTGTGTCCAACTATAACATACATTCATATATTCATATATATATATATATATATATATATATATATATATATATATATATATATATTTACATATATATATATGGAATATATATTCCAAAATACTTTCATCACCTCAAAAGCAACCCCTTACCTGTAAGTGGTTATTCACTGATCCACTTTCTGTTTCTATTTACCTATTCTGAATATTTCCTTTCAATAGACCCATACAATGTTTGATCTTTTATATGGCTTATTTGACTTGGCATAATGTTTAAAAAAAATTATTTATTTATTTATTTTTGCATTACAATTCTTAATACACCATTATATCATAATTTATCATACCTCTGATTATATATAAGGTATGTTGACACCAAATCCACATCTTCATACATGTATTTTGTATAATGATGAGGGTCTCCTTTCACTATACATGCTATTCCCCTTCTCCCTCCCTTTACCTCCCACCCCTATTCCCTATCTAGAGGTAATCTTCCTCCATTGCTCTCCCTCCCAGCCCCATTTTGAGTCACTCCCCTTATATCAGATAAGACATCTGGCATTTTTTTGGGGGGATGGACTAACTTCACTTAGCATAATCTTCTCTAATGCCATCCATTTCCCTGCAAATTCCATGATCTTATTATTTTTTTATTGCTGAGTAATATTCCATTGTGTGTAAATGCCACATTTTTTTTTATCCATTCATCCACTGAAGGACATCTAGGTTCCTCCACAGTTTAGCTATTGTGAATTGTGCTGCTATAAACATTGATGTGGCTTTGTCCCTGTAATATGCTGTTTTTAGGTCCTTTGGGTATAGTCTGAGAAGAGGAATAGCTGGGTCAAATGGTGGTTCCATTCCCAGTTTTCCAAGGAATTTCCATACTGCTTTCCAAATTGGCTGCACCAATTTGCAGTCCTACCGGCAGTGTATGAGTGTACTTTTTCCCCTGCATCCTTGCCAGCACTTGTTGTTGTTTGTCTTCATAATAGCTGCCACTCTTATTGGAGTGAGATGGTATCTTAGAGTAGTTTTAATTTGCATTTCTCTGATTGCTAGAGATGATGAGCATTTTTTCATATATTTGTTGATTGATTATATATCCTCTTCTGAGAAGTGTCTGTTAGGTCCTTGGCCTATTTATTGATTGGGTTATTTTTTTTTTTTTTGGTGCTTGTCTTGTTGAGCTCTTTATATACCCTAGATATTAGAGCTCTATCTGATGTGTGAGGAGTAAAAATTTGCTCTCATGATGTAGGCTCCCTATTCACCTCACATATTATTTCTTTTGCTGAGAAAAAAACTTTGTAGTTTGAATCCATCCCATTTGTTGATTCTTGGTTTTAATTCTTGTGCTATAGGCATCTCATTAAGGAAGTTGGGGGCCTAGCCCCATGTGATGGAGACTAGGGCCTCCTTTTTCTTCTATTAGACACAGAGTCTCTGGTTTAATCCCTAGATCCTCGATCAATTCTGAGTTAACTTTTGTGCATGGTGAGAGATAGGGATTCAATTTCATTTTGTTGCATATGGATTTTTGGTTTTCCCAGCACCATTTGTTGAAGATGCTATCCTTTCTCCAGTGCATGCTTTTGGCACCTTTATCTAATATAAGATAATTGTATATTTGTGGGTTAGTCTCTGTGTCCTCTATTCTGTACCATTGGTCTACTAGCCTGTTTTGGTGCCAGTACCATGCTGTTTTTGTTACTATTGCTCTGTAGTATAGTTTAAGGTCTGGTATAGCAATACCACCTGTTTCACTCTTCCTGCTTGGAATCGCTTTAACTATTTTAGGTCTCTTATTTTTCCAGATGAATTTCATGATTGATTTTTCTATTTCTATGAGGAATGCCATTGGGATTTTGATCAGAATTGCATTGAACTTGTATAGTGCTTTTGGTAGTATGGTCATTTTAATAATATTAATTCTGCCTATCCATGAGCAAGGTAGATCTTTTCATCTTCTAAGGTGTTCTTCTATTTCTCTCTTTAGGGTTCTATACTTTTCATTGTAAAGATCTTTCACCTCTTTTGTTAGGTTGATTCCCAAGTATTTTATTTTATTTTTTGAGGATATTGTGAATGGGGTAGTTTTCCTCATTTCCTTTTCAGAGGATTTGTCACTGATACACAGAAATGCCTTTGATTTATGGGTGTTGATTTTATATACTACCACTTTGCTGAATTCATTTACTAGTTCTAAAAGTTTCTTGGTAGAGTTTTTTGGGTCTTCTAGGTATAGAATCATATCATCAGCAAACAGTGCTAGTTTAAGTTCTTCTTTTCCTATAGATATTCCTTTAATTTCTTTTGTCTAAGTGCTCTGGCCAGTGTTTCAAGAACTATGTTGAATAGAAGTGGTGAGAGAGGGCATCCCTGTCTTGTTCCAGATTTTAGAGGGAATGCCTTCAGTTTTTCTCCGTTTAGAATGATGCCGGCCTGAGGCTTAGCGTAGGTAGCTTTTACAATGTTGAGGTAAGTTCCTGTTATTCCTAGTTTTTCTAGTGTTTTGAACATAAAGGGGCGCTGTATTTTGTCAAATGTTTTTTCTACATTTATCTAGATGATCATATGGTTCTTATCTTTAAGTCTATTGATGTGATGAATTACATTTTTTGATTTCTGTCTGTTGAACCGAACTTGCATCCCAGGGATGAATCCCACTTGATTATGGTACATGATCTTTTTGATATGTTTTTGTATCCAATTTTCCAGAATTTTATTGAGGATTTTTGCATGTATATTTATTAGAGATATTGGTCTGAAGTTTTATTTCTTTGAGGTGTCTTTGTCTGGTTTTGGAATCAGGGAGATATTGGCCTCATAGAATGAATTTGGAATTACTCCCTCTTTTTCTATTTCCTGAAATAGATTGTAGAGTATTGGAATTAGTTCTTCTTTAAAGGTCTTGTAAAACTTGGCTGTATATCCGTCCAGTCCTGGGCTTTTCTTGGTTGGTAATTTTTGATGGCTTCTTCTATTTCCTCACTTGATATTGGTCTGTTTAAGTTGTGTATATCTTCCTGACTCAATCTGGGCAGATCATATGACTTAAGGAATTTATCAATGCCTTCACTATCTTCTATTTTATTAGAGTATAAGATTTCAAAATAGCTTCTAATTATCTTCTGTATTTCTGTAGTGTCTGTTGTGATATTGCCTTTTTCATCTGTATGCTAGTAATTTGGGTTCTCTCTCTTCTTCTCTTCATTAGCATGGCTAAGGGTCTGTCAATCTTATTTATTTTTTCAAAGAACCCACTTTTATTTTTGTCAATTTTTTTCAGTTGTTTCTTTTGTTTCGATTTCATTAAGTTCAGCTCTGACTTTAATTATTTCTTGCCTTCTACTGCATTTGCTGCTGATCTGTTCTTCTTTTTCTAGGGCTTTGAGATGTAGTGTGAGGTCATTTATTTGTTGGCTTTTTCTTCTTTTAAGGAATGAAGTCCATGAAATGAATTTTCCTCTTAGTACTGCTGTCATAGTGTCCCAGAGATTTCAATATGTTGTGTCTGAGTTTTCATTTACCTCTAAGAATTTTTTAATTTCCTCCTTGATGTCTTCTGTAACCCATTGTTCATCAGTAGCATATTGTTCATTCTCCATGTGATGCAGGAATTTTTCTTCCTTATTTTATCGTTGATTTCCAATGTCATTCCATTATGATTGGATAAAATGCATGGTAGTATCTCTGCTCCTTTGTATTTGCTAAGAGTTGTCCTGTGACATAATATATCGTCTATTTTTGAGAAGGATCCATGTGCTGCTGAGAAAAAAGTGTATCCGCTTGATGTTGTTGATATATTCTATATATGTCAATTAAGTCTAAGTTATAAATTGTGTTATTGAGTTCTATAGTTTCTTTATTTAACTTTTGTTTGGAAGATTTTTCCAGTGGTGAGAGACGTGTGTTAAAGTCACCCATGATTATTGTGTTGTGGTCTATTTGACTCTTGAGCTTGAGAAGAGTTTGTTTGATGAACATAACGGCACCATTGTTTGGGGCATATATATTGATTGTTATGTCTTGTTGGTATATGGTTCCCTTGAGCAGTATGTAGTGTCCTTCTTTATGCCTTTTGATTAACTTTGGCTTGAAGTCTATTTTACTAGATATGAGTATGGACACCCCTGCTTGCTTCCAAGGTCCATGTGAGTGGTATGATTTTTCCCAACCTTTCACCTTCAGTCTGTGTATGTCTTTTCCTATCAGATGAGTCTCCTGTAGGCAGCATATTGTTGGATCTTTTCTTTTTAAATCCAGTCTACTAGTTTATGTCTTTTCATTTCTGAGTTTAAGTCATTAACATTTAAGGTTATTACTGAGATATGGTTTGTATTTCTGGCCATATTTGTTTATATTTGTTATTTAACTTGATTTGCTTTTCCTCTTTAACTAGTTTTGTCTTTACGTACTACCTCCCATTGTTGGTTTTCATTGTGATTTTTCATTTCCTCTTCTTGTAATGTTTTGCCAAGGATGTTTTGAAGAGCTGGTTTTCTTACTGCAAATTCTTTTAACTTTTGTTTATCATGAAAGGTTTTTATTTTAGTTTCATACCTGAAGCTTAATTTTGCTGGATACAAGATTCTTGGTTGGAACTCATTATCTTTCAGCATTTGAAATATGTTGTTCCAGGATCTTCTAGCTTTCAGAGTCTGTGTTGAAAGATCAGCCATTAACCTAATTGGTTTACCCCTAAATATAATCTGCTTCCTTTCTCTTGTGGCTTTTAAAGTTCTCTCCTTGTTCTGTATGTTGGGCATCTTCATTATAATGTGTCTTGGTGTGGGTCTATTGTGATTTTGCACATTCGGCATCCTGTAGTCTTCTAGGATTTGGATTTCTGTTTCATTCTTCATGTCTAGGAAGTTTTCGAATGTTATTTCATTGATCAGGTTGCTCATTCCTTTGGTTTGGACCTCTATACCTTGCTGCACCCCCAAAACTCTTAAATTTGGTCTCTTTATGGGATTCCATATTTCTTGGATGTTCTGCTCGTGGTTTCTATCAGTCTCATTGTGCTGTATATACACTCTTTTCGAGATGATATACTTTTTCTTCATTGTCTGATGTTCTATATTCTATGTGTTCAACTCTGCTGGTGATACTCTCATTTGAGTTTTTAATTTGGTTTATTATTTCCTTCATTTCCAGGATTTCTGTATTTTTTTTATGACCTCTATCTCCCTGTAGAGTTGATCTTTTGTTTCTTGGATTTCTTTATGTAATTCATTGTTAAAGTGATCTTTCATTGTTTGCATTTGCTGTCTAATGTCTTCCTTGAGACTCCAGATCATCTGAACCATGTATATCCTGAAATCTTTATCTGACATTTCTTTTGTTGCAGATGTTACCTCTTATCATGTTGAATTTTCCTGCATTGTTTGTGGTCCTTTCTTTCCTTGTCTTTTCATACTGCTCATGTTTCTTTCCAGCTCTGTGTAACTGTTGTGTTAATGTTTTCACTCTATATATTTATATTGCTGTTTTATAGTTCCAAAATCTCTCTTTTGTTAACAGTTACCAATATCAATAGTGCATCATCTATGAGCAAATTTTCATTATTAATACATTTATAGTTAGATTCTATGTCTACAGATATTGACTTCAATTGTTATTTAGAATATAGTCATTAGTTTCATAAAAGGCATACCATTTCTGGTGGTTTACAGAGAACTGAGGGTCAGGGGTAGGACATTATGTTAAGGGGGATAGGAGTGAGGATATGGGGTTAATCTAACTTAGCAACTTTGGAGGAGAACTCTAATGAATAGACAGGGGTAATTTATGGAATAACATATAAATTCAAATTCCGTATCTGTATTTAGAAAATTACCCTGTGTATAAATAGTAAAAGGTAGGAGGTTGAAAGTGGGATAGAAGGAGTAAGAAGAAAAAAATAACAAGGAAAGAAAGAAAAAAAGAGAAAGGGAGAAAGAAATAAGAAGAAAAAAAGGGGGGAAGGTGAGACCTATGCAATTCCTCTCTATATATTATTCTAGTGATTCAGTTCTTAAAGTCCAATTTTATGCAAAGTTCTTGGTTTCACATCTGTTGAGGTTGTGAGGACAAGAGGGGGAAGGGTAGAGGAGAATGGATGAGAAGAGAAAGAAAAGAAAAGAAAGAAGAAAAAGAAGTCTCTCAGAACTTTGTTTCTTTTCTTGCAGTAGGTGGAGTTGTCGATTCCTAGCTTGAGTCTCTGTGCTCAGGGTGGTGGAGGTAGCCAGTGTGAGAGGCCTTGAGCTTCTACCTGGAGCCTCCCTACTCTTAGTCTCTGAGTTGGAAACCAGGTACCTATATAGTTGCTGTTCTGCGTTGATAGCTACGCCCCCCAAAAGCTTGTGAGAAAAATTTTGAGTTATCACCTCTAGGGGCAGGGGAGTTGGAAACCGGGTATCTGATCAGCTGCAGAACCACGCTGTTAGCTACTCCCACCGATAGATGGCGAGTAAGGTTTTCCAAGGTGGATTCTGTCTGTTTCCTGCATAGGGTGTTTGGTGAGGTTGGGGTGGCTGGGGTGACCTTGTGCTTTGTCCAGAGCTCGGTCTGGTGACCCACAAGCAAAGCCTCTGTGTTCTATGCCACCTTCCGTCTGCACCCAGTGCCGTGTGGCTCCGCCTTCCATCTGCCTGGCATAATGTTTTGAGGTTCTCCATGTAGTATGAATCAGTACATTTCTCCTTTTCATAACTAAATAATATTTTACTGTATGTATATATGCCAAAATCTGTTTATCCTTGCTTCTGCTGATGGACTTTTGGTTTGTTTCTACCTTTGTCTATTGTGAATAGTGTTGCTATGAACATGTATGTATGTATTTGTTTTGGTCCCTGTTTTCATTTTTTGGGGGGTATATATCTAACACTAGAATTACCTGTTGTATGTTTAACTTTTTTTGTGACTGCCAGACTCTTTTTCATAGTAGCTGCACTGTTTAGTGTCCCTACTAGCAATTCATCAAGGATTTCAGTATTTTTTACATTTTGACAACATTATTATTCCCCCTTCCTATTTTTTTAAAATTATCACTTTCCTCATGGGTGTGAAATGGCATTGCACTGTGGTTTTGATTTGCATTTTTCTAATGGCTAATGATGTTGAGTACCTTTTTATGTGCTAATTGGTCATTTGAACATTTTCTTTGAAGAAATATCTATCCTTTGGTTACTTTTTATTTGGATTGTCTTTTTATTATTGAGTTGAAAGAATTCTTCATATATTTTGGATGCTAGATTCTTACTGGCCTCATAAAGTGAGTTAGGAAGTATTTTCTCCTCTTCTATTTTTTTGATGTTTGAGTAGGATTAGTTAATTCTTTAAATGTTTACCCCTGTTTTATAAATAGAGTTTAATGTGACACAGCTTCACTCATCCATCTGTATATCATCTATGGGTGCTTTTCATTACTATTGATGACCAGGTTGCCATAACTCAGCTCTGTATGGTCTGTGCTATGGTTTGGATATAGTATGAATGTGTCCCCCAGACATTCATGTCTAGGAAGCTTGGTCCCCAATAATGGGGTTAGTCCAGGTTTGCTAGAGTAATTGTGGTAATAGGAATGCATTTGCCACAGAAGCTACGAATGGCCCATTGTATCCTAGTACAGTATTATAAAATTGGGGTCAGGGCAAGATGATTTGTTCATTAGGGGAACTCCCCTTGGAAGGTATTGAGGTACCCTGGTTGGAGGGGGGAGGGTAAGAGAAGGAAGAGAGAAGAGAGAGAGTGAAACTGGTTCCTTGAATCCCTCTGGCTTCCTATATCATCATGTGATTGCTTCTGTATATGTTTCTGGCATTGTAATGCCAACTGCCATGAGGTCTTATCAGAGGCCAAAAAGATGAGGTCTTAGATATATTCTCTTTTTTTTTTGGAGTAAAATATTCATGATAATTAAAAACTTTATTAGGCTATTAATTATAGTTTATAAGTACAGTTCGGTATTTTGGAGAATGAACTGAAGAGGGGCCATAATTAGTTACCCTAAGAAATAATGGTGGTAATAGTAGAAAAAGACTTCAGTGAATTGAATGTAGTTTGTAGGATATAGTTTGTGAGAGAATATTGTTGACCCATGCCATTGGGGGATGAGGATGCTTCCTTACTTACTATGGAAGACATGAGAAGATCCAGATGTACAGGGGAAGATAGTGTGTTCAATTTTTGATGGGCTGAGTTGGAGGTAACTTTTAAACATCTAAACAGATTTGGCATGACATGGAGACAAATTATCTTAAAAACGTAGAAGTCTTTACCTAACTAAATAATTAAAATACCAAGGCAGGCTTGTAGATCTCTTTTACTTCAAGAGACATTTGCTGCCTAATTGGGCACTTCTATAGAGTTCTGATGTAGCTGACATCTCCCCTCCCCCTGATTTGGAATCTTAACCCTGTCTTCTGTCACCCCTGGAGTTTTCTGCATGGTTTCCCTTGGGGGCACATCAAGTCCTCCCACAAATTGCATCTCCAGTGTTTTGAAGTCTGAGGTGCCTAAGCAGATTATATTTTCCCTAACTCTCATTAAAGGCACAATTTCATTTACCAAACTTCTGTTATATGCATTGCACTGCACAACTTCTGATATTTTTATAGAAAATATTCTCTTGCATTAAAACAGTAATGTGAAGCAAGAGGGTAAATCCAGATAAAGAACTCAAGAATGGAGGAATGGTGCTAGAAACACTAGTTGTGAGTATGGAATTCATTCAAATATAGGTAAAAGAAGAAACTAATGGGGGAATTATAATTTATGTCAGTACCTCAAATTCTGACAAAATTTTAAAAAACAAAGCAAGGGTAGTGGGAAGAAGTGAAGTAGGGCTTCATAATTTCTATTGGGTAGTCTATCTAAACTATAAAATAAACTGTGTATTTAAAACTGCCAGCAACAAATGATGACGCCAGACTTCTAATGACTTGATTTCTTTCTTCATTTCAGATGGTAAAGAAACATTTATCTGACATTCTGCAATTTCCTGCTTTACCTCAGTTTCTTTTTCCTTTGCAAGGGCACATAAAATATGATTAAACATTTAAAAATGGTAAATATTGTGCAATTTTATTCTAATGGAAATTATCTATTCATCCATCCATCCATCCAGCTACCAAGTTTTATTCTCATTTCTGCCTGTATGCTGCTTTACATTATGTAATAATAATATCTGTAGATGCCTTTTTTTTTAGTACTGAGGTGCACATTATTAACATTGATTACTTCTGGGTGGCAAGATTTGAGGTGAATTTTTATTTTTGGGAATTTCTCTGCCTATCTGAACTTTTCATGATTTAGTAAAAGAAGATAGCATTAGATGATACTCTCCCAGGAATTAGCTATTTTTCAGATTACATACAAGATATCTGAATGCATTTGAAATCTTATTTAATATGTGATAAAGTCTATTTTACTACTTTCAACTATTCATTTGAAAGGAGCATTTTTAAAGATTCCTCCATTTTTACAAACACTGTGGAGCCTACAAAACATTTCATCTTGCAGGTTTCACTTGTCTAATTAGAAGTGTGAGCCTTTTCCATAAGTTTCATCATCTGTCTTTAATAACTACATTGGATTTATATTTGTAATACAGAATCCTACCCCAAAGGGAGGGATATCACACCACTGGTTTTATTGGTC
Source organism: Marmota monax (assembly GCF_021218885.2). Lineage (NCBI taxonomy): Eukaryota > Metazoa > Chordata > Mammalia > Rodentia > Sciuridae > Marmota > Marmota monax. The sequence continues at coordinate 11,141 of NW_026692973.1, forward strand.
TTGGAGAACAGTAAGGCCATTGAAAGTACTCATAGAAACAGAAAAATCAGCGCATGTTATATGTGATACCTGGATCTGTTGTAAAGGAAGAAAAACAAATTGAAAATTAAATATAAACTGTGTTGAGATAATAAGAGCTCTGGTTGATTTCCTAATAACTAAGAAATTTGTTTAGGTCTGACACATGAGACTTAACATGTTTCTTTATGACTAGGCTTACATTTGAAAGGAAAGGAACCATTTTCAGAAGCTAATTGACTCAGAAATTAAAGGAATGAATGGTGGCTACCAGAGGCTGGGATGAATAGGGAGGGAGGGGGAGAGGTTGATCAGTGCGTACTAAGTTATGGTGGAATAGGAGCAAGACCTTCTGTTGTGCTCTCTCGCAGGCTGACTATAGGTAATGATAAGGTACCATATATTTTGAAATGCCAGAAGAAAGGATTTTGAGTGTTTTTATCATAAAAATGATAAACATTTGATGAGATAAGTTTAACCTGTGTGTAAACATGCAGTATATACAGGTATAGAGATATCACATGGTGCCCAGTAAATACATATGAGTTTTAAATATGTTTCAGCTGAAATTTTAAATGAACAGAAATAAAAATATTTAAATATAAAAATAAAGGCAATTGAAGTTTTATCTGATGCATTTTCATTTTCTGTGGCAGAGGTTTAATCTTTCTCTCTGTCCTCCTCATCTTTCCCCCTCTCACCCCACCCGCTCTCTTTCTTCTATTCTTTTTCTATGTGTATTTATGGCATTATTTTCTTAGTCCTCCCTTCCAGATCTGACAGATGTGAGCTATGCCCTAACACCATGGGTCTAAGTCAGGCCTCAATGTGCTCTAACCCCAGTGTTTATGCTGCCCATTAAAGGCATCACTTTTGGGAAATATATAGGGAGTTAAATGATCTCTGACAGCTGTGAACTGCAGAAAAAAAGGACTCTATTGTTCAAAGAGCTGCCTTTAATATTGAGAAGCCCTTGCTAAACACTGGAGTCTGCAGTATGGCAAATGTTAATTGGCTGTAAACTTAACAAGAGCTGGTTTGCCTCCCTCCCCTCCAACTCCCCCAGCCTATTTTCCTCTCTGCCACTTCCAGAGTTCTAGTTTCTCATACTATATTTCCATGGCCCTGTAAACTCACTTTAGAGCTTCTCTAAGACTTTTGGAAATGCTATTATCTCCTAATACTTTTTTTCTTTGCCAAAACAAATAGTGTATAGCTCATATTCATTAGAAACAAAAGTTCAGAGCCTTTGTATGGTCTGCAGGTATCCGTGAGTTTCCTGAGGGCTTTCTAGATCCTTTGGCCTTTGTAAGCCATAAAATGTCAATTTTGTTCTAGTGCTTCTACAATGACTTTCTAGAGCAAAGCTTTACTTATTCTGAGGTATTTTATGACTGATTAGCAAGAGAATAGTGTGGGATCATGGAATTCTTTCAGACAGGAAGAAAATCCCATAACCTTGATGGGCTTTTACCAATCTCTAAAGTTTTTCTTAACCTTTTCCACTATCCCAATTCTATGTGTCTCTTGTAAGACTTAACTCAAATCCCACTTTTGTCTTATTACCAACATTTGTAAGATCCTCTGATAATGAAAGACTCATCTTGCTAGTTCATACATATTTTTGCCATAATGAGATTTCACAGAACTTGATTATTTAAAAAAAAATAAGACAAATTAAATTTGTTACTAAGTATGGCTGAATATTTGCCTCTTCTATGTAAGTTTACAAATCCAAAGAGTGACTGGAGTTTTAGTTGTATCCATTTATGTTGTCATCTTTGCAGTCTATACCATTCAATTAAGTGCCTAGTTATGTCATGTCACAGATTAATATTTTGAAAGCTTACCAGACTGAGAAATGATATGTACCCATTTTTGCATGCATTTGTTGGGTCTCCTTATTAAGATTGTGTGATTCTTAAGGGTTGGGTTGTAGCACATCATTTGGTCACTAAAGTGACCCATTCCTATACCTAATTCCTAGCTGAACACATTGCAGGTGCTCATTATTTTGAGTCATCAAAATGGACACTTTTAAAACTGGAAGAGATCATAAAAATCATCTACCATTCTATCACTTTGTACTTAATTTATTTTTGTCTTGAACACTTTTCAGGTTTTACGGAAATGGCAATTTTGTTTATTTTAAATTTTATATAATTTTCTTTAATAATTACACATTTAATTACCTGAAACAAATTCTGCTCCTTGTCTAAGTCTCAGTCAATGAACTTAACCCTTGGGGAGGCCTTCTTTGACTTTTCCTGACTTATCTGCTGGTCCTTCCACAACTCCATTATACGATGTACCATATCATGGTATATGATTTTACATGTTAATCCTTGGCTTTCCCACTGCACTGTAGCTCCTCAAGGAAAGAGAACATGGCATTTCATTTTTAAGACGAATAACAATGCCCTCCAAAAAATGGAGTTGGTAGACCAATTATCAAAGTGTCCAGTCCCTGGGTTTGGAATAAGAGGGAGAAGAGGGCGTTGACGAAGAAGTTCCCAGGGATGCATCATTTGCAAACCAGAAACCCCCCTGCCCACTTCAGTCTGTCTCTCATTCTCTCTCTGTCTCTCTTGCACTATGGTGTGTGTGTGTGTGTGTGTATGTGCATGTGTGTATGTATGTTTCAATTATGGCAAAGAATGGCAAAGTAGTGAAGAAAAAATATGACTCCCTTGCTTTTTTGTTATTATAACATACAATAGAAACTGATTTCAACAAATGTTTGTAGAGTTAAAAATGACAAATTTTTTTTTTTGCCCACTCCATTTCAAGTCCCAGAAATAAACACTGCAAACACAGCTGGGGTTTATTAATCTAGGACTTTTTGGAGTCCTTATGCAAATATCCATTAACAAATATGTATATTAAAAAAATAAATCAACTATGTTAAATTGTTTGGCAATCTACTCCCCACCTTATATGGTATAGATGTATTAACACATATAGAAAACCTCATTAAATTTAATAGATCCATAGTTTGAAATGTTGTAAAATTTATTTTGCCATTTAATTATTGATTAAGATTTAGTCCTTTGTAATAAGTTTGCAATTTTAAATAATGTTGCAGAGAATATCTTTGTACATACATCTTAATATATGTATGCTAATCATATTTCTGTAGTATGTGTTCCTAAAAGGACAGTTATGTAATTTAAGGGAGTGCATTCATAAAATCTTGATGAATATTGACAAATTGCCCTTCAGGAAGGCATACTGATTTGAGGTCCAGCCAATACTATATTAGGGTGTTTCTTTACACTAGAACCATCACTGACTAAACAGCTCTTTTAAAATATTTGATATATCTATAGACATCTTAGTTTGCATTTTATTTATTAGTGATACTTAACATGTTTTTTTTTTGCATTTTAGCCTTTAGTATTTATTCTTCTATGAGTTGCAAGTTTATTATCTTATTACTTATCTATTGTACTAATATGACTTGAGGCAATTCTTTATATATAAAGGACTTAATTTTTTGTTTACTTTGCACATATTTCCTTCCATTATTTCACTTCTTTTTCAACATTTTTTATGTGTCTTTGGCCACCTAGTCATTTTAAATTTTCCTAGAGTCCTGGCCATTTATTTTTTCTGATTAAAGAAAAGCCCTTTATGATTTGTAAGTTTGATGCCATGCTTAGGGAGACTCATGGAAGAGTTCTGGCACTAAGAGTGGCTGAATGATCCTTAATAACAAGTTCATGTATGCAACAAGCATGTGAGCATCTATTATGTACCAAGCACCAGAATAAATGTTGGGTAACATGTAGTTCTTTCACTTAGAAAGCTTATGGTCTTAATCAAGAAAGGCAGATACTCGAAGCCCTTTGTACTCCAGCAAATTCCAAACTATGTTTGGAATAAGCCTATGGTGCTGCAAAGCCCTTACTGTCACTGGAGAAGATGTAGTTAATTGAAAGAATTTCTAAATGAGCTGCATTCTAAGTAGGGTCCAGAGTTAAGGGAAAGATGTTGATTGGAAGTTTCCATCTGGAGGCTCTCAGTTTATCATCTAAATTAACCACACTAGGAGGCACTGAGGCATTTCTGAGCCCTGGAATCTTACTCCTGAGTTACAAGAAGTTCAAGGTTATGCCATGCCTAGGTCTGCATTTGACTCAGAGACCAGCTATGCACTGACTCACTTGTTATTTAACCTCTCCAATTTCAGTTTCCTTAAAACTGGATTAGATTCTAATAGTTGCTTCACGTAATTGGGAAGATTCATATATATAAGGAATGGAAAGCTTCTTGCGTGCTGTAGTTAAGTGCTCAATAAAATTTTGTTTCTCTGTCTTCTCTTAAACTTTGCCTAGAGTACATCAAATTTTATTCTGGTCATTTAAATAATCTGTTGAGATGTAAAAAGATAAGATAGTGCGTTTGCTTAAAAGATGATCTCTAAGCTGTCACTAAAGGTTGTTTGTGGTTTAAAAAAATTTGAGTCCTATTTTCCACAGATATGAAATATGGCCTTAACTTTCAAAAAATTAAATCTGTATATGAAACCTCTTTCTTCTTTCCTCATTACTTATTACATTCTGCTTCTAAGCTGGACTCTATTATTTGAAAAATGCATGTAAGTTACTACAGAGCCTTTTATATGTCTCTCTCTGCTTTTCCCTCTTTCTTGTGCATGTGCATGCATTCTTGGATGCTAGTATTTAGGAACTGTGGCAGGATGATTTATAGGGAAATTGTTGTGCATATTGTTCTGTCTTTTTCCTTGTCCAATTTAAAGAAGATAGTGAGTTTGCTTTCTCTCTCTCTTTCCCCCCAGCTTTAGAGATTATATAGAACCCCAAATAAATAATATTGCATGAAAGACAGTGGAATGTGATGGTCATCACTACCCTAAGTACATGTACGAAGACATTAAAGGATGTGACTCTACTTTATGTATAATTAGAGATATGAAAAATTATGCTTTATATGTGTAACATGAATTGTAATGCATTCTGTTGTTATATATAATTCTGTTGTCATATATAATTATATATGTCATATATAATTTTTAATATACAAATTAAAAAATTTTTAAAATGGGCCCAAAATTAAGAAAGAAGAATATAAGAAAAAATCAATTAAAGGAACAACCTAGGAAGTTCAATATCTACTGTTTATAAGAGAGAGCTGATACAGAGAAAATAGGTCAGAGAAAAGTTAAAGAATTGAAATAAGACTTTTTTTCATAACTGAAAGACATATGTCTTTAGATTTAAAGATCTGTCAAGTACCAACATGACAAATGGAGAAATGTTTACAACCAATATCAATGTAAATATTTCTAATGGCATAGATGAAATACAGATCCTAAAATTTCCAGTCTCAGGGGATAATAAATGAAATAAAAAGGAAAAAAAATACTCTGAATGTTACCCCCCCCCCCGCAAAAAAAATAACACTGCCTGAGAGCGACTTCTCTTTGTATTTTATGAAAAGTAAAGCACATTGAAGACATTTTCTGAGACGTCTCCAATGATCAGCAGATCTCTGAGGAGGGTAGGACCCAGTGTCAGAATTTTTCTTTATAAATGATCTCTGTTACCTTCTCGAAAGAAAAGCATGCCCACCTATGAGAAGGCTTCAGGGTGGGATGGTGAGAAGACCAAGGGAGCATAAGCACTCTGAAGAATAGGGTCCTGAAACAGATTCCATTTTCCAAAAATGGTGTTCGTAGCATCTCCCTTTCCACCACTGTGCTCTGAGGTGACCCTGCCACACACCACCAAAGACTGAGATCTATTTTTTATCTCCTTTGTAACTAAAAGAATTCTTGCAGTTTCTGCTTTAGTCTTTGCATGCTCTTCCTCTGGACATGCCTTTAAGGGATGCTCTATCCCAGAACCTAGCTGCTTGCCTGTAAAAAATCCAAACTTTATAGACAGGCCATGTGTCAACAGCATGCATTGGCTGGGCTCAACTTTTCAGCCATTCAGCTCACTTGCTGGACATGCAAGTGAGCAGACTCCAGATGATTCCAGCATCCATTCCCAGCCCCTGAACATTGTGGAGCAGGGACAGGCCATGCCTATGGTGCCCTGATTAAATTTCTATCCACAGGACTCATGAGTGGACTAAGATGGTTGTTGTTTTGTGCCTTTAAGATTCTTTTAAAAAATAATTTTATTGAATATAGTTTTTATACTGTAAAAGTGTATGATAAAATAATGTACACTTTTACAGTATAAAAACTATATACTATTTAAAGTGTACATTTAACATGTTTTAATGGATATACAAAGTTGTTCCCTTAGTCAATTTTAGGAAATGTCTATTAGCCAAAAATTTCATTGTGCCTTTGTAATGAATTTATTCTACAAACCACAACCCTATGAAACTTCAGATTGCATTTTGACTCTACAGTTCCTCTTTTCCTAGAAATTTCATATAAATGGAATTGTATGAGTCTGTTATGTCTTAGGCCACTACCTTTTGGAATAGTTTGTTATTTGGCAATATATTATTAGAATACAACTTTTCCTTGTTGTCCACAGGGTCTATGGATTCAACTAATCAAGGATTAAAGATACTTAGGAAAAAAACTTGCCACTGTACTAAACATATACAGCCTTTTTTCTTGTCTCTATTCCCTAAACAATACAGCATAACAAGTATTGACATAAAATTTATGTTGTATTAGTATTGTAAACAATCTAGAGATGATTTTAAAGTACTCAGGATTATCTGTGTATGTTATGTGAAATGATGTAATTTTATAATAGGGATTTGAACATCCATGGATTTTGGTTATCAGAGGAGATCCTGGAACAACCCTACATGAATGCTGAGACATGATGCTAGTTCCCCTTTCACACTTTTTACACACAGGAGCCATTTAGACAATTGTGCCTCTAAGGAGGACAGAGTAATGACTGAGATTGAATTCCTCTTTAGGCTAATTTAAGTGTATTTAAAATAAGTTGACATAATGATGTTTTCTGTTTATGAGTTGGCCGGCTCAGATTAATTTGTAATGTATAATATTATGATGTTAAGAGACAGACTAAATTCTAGAGTAGTATTTGTTGTAGTTTGGATATAAGGTATCCCCCAAAAGCTTCTGTTTTAATGCATGAATATTCAGAGATAAAATGATTGCATTATGAGAGCTGTAACCTAATCAGTTCATCCTAGTTTGAATGGACTGACTGTAGGCAGGTGGGGTGTGGCCAGAGGAGAGAGACTCAGCCAAACATGGACTAAACTTTTGGAATGTGAGCCCAAATTTTCTCTCCTCTAAGTTGTTCTTGTCAGAAATTTTGGTTACAGAGACACAAAGCTGACAAACACAATATTTAATAGTTCTGCATGTTTTTTGAAACACAAAGAACTATTAGCATCTTGTTGACCAGTCTTCTTGTCCCTTGTTGCCTTTAAGTGGGAAAGATCACAGATTTTATTTCCAGGAAATCCTAGACTTTCACTAATTTTTTTTTTTTTTTTTTTTTTTTTTTTTTGGTACCAGGGATTGAATCCAGGGTGCTATATTACTGAGCTACATCCCCAGTCTTTTTTTTTTTTTTTTTTTTGAGACAGGATCTTGCTATGTTACTTAGGGCTACTAAATTATGGAGGCTGGCCTTGAACAACCTCCCATAGCTCCCAGCAAGGAGAAGAGTTTCCCTGACCAGAAATCAAACTCAGGCTGTGGTGCTAAATCCTAACCACTAGGCCACAGGGAATGTTACAAGTCTTTAGAATTTTATAATTTATTCTTTGTCAATCCACCTATCAAGAAATCTGTGAGGAAGGATCAATTAGGTGAATGAGTTGTTCTGTATTTATAGGAAAGTAGTAATAAAAACCATGGAGACAAAAATCTGAGAAAAGTTGTGGATGAAAATTGCAGTCATATACCACATAAGAGTATTTCAGTTCATGACAGATCACATCCATTGTGGTGGTCCCATAGGATTACAATGAAGCTAAAAACTCCTATCACCTGGTAATGCTGTAACCTTCATGATGTCATAGCACAACACATTACTCATGTGTTCACGGTGATGGCGATGCTGGTGTAAACAAACCTACTGTGCTGTATAGTTCATTCAGTTGTGTATACACATACTACTTGATAATGATGATAAAGAACTATGTTACTGGTTTATGTGTTTGCACTATACTTTTTATTGTTCTGTTAGAGTGTATTCCTTCTACTTATAAAACAAAAATGTTGACTGTAAAACAGTACCAAGTGTTACACTGGCAGTAATCTCAAAGAGCTCATGTTTACCACATCTTTAGATTGCATTAAGAGGTAACATTGATGATTGCCTATATCATCTAGATTTGTGAAGGTATGTTTTCTGGTGTTCACACAATGATGAAATGAACTAACAATGCATTTCTCAGAGTGTGTTCCCATAAATAAATGATACATGACAATAGAAGTGAACTCAGAAATGTGTCTAAGAAGTTTGGGAGCAAAAATAAAAACAATCAAAAAACATCATCTGTCTTTCCCTCCCGTTTGCACACATGGAATCTAGCAAGCACAAATAAATGCACAAGTAAGTGGGATTCTGTTACAGTTTGGATTTGGAAATGTTCCCCCAAATGCTCATGGTTTTGAAGCATGGTCTCCAGTGCAGCAAGGTTCAGAGGTGGGGCTTTTAGGCAATGACCTCATCAGTGAGTTAATTTATTTGATTAATATTTGAATGGGTGGTTACTGTAGGCAAATGGGCTGTAGCCAGAGGAAGTAGGTACCCTTGGGGACTAAATATTGTCCATGGCTCCTTGCTCATCTCTCTGTTTCCTGGCTGCCATGACAAGTATTGACATAAAATGAGCTGAGATGCTCTCCCCTACCACACTCTTCTGCCATGATGTTCTGCCTTGCTTCAGAGCTATGAAATTGGCTGACCATGGACTAAAGCTCTGAAACCATAAGCCCCAAATAAACATTTTCTCCTCTACGTTGTTCTTGTCAGGTATTTTGGACCTGATGAAAAGCTAACTAACACAGATTCATTTCAAAACTTCTTGGGAGGGCACTCAGTTTTTCTCTTGGTAAGTCAGTGCTACTTAAAAGCAATAAAGAAAAAGAATACTATTAGGAGACACTAGGTTCTTTGCTTAATGAAACCCTCATTTCTTAAACTGGTTTGTCTCCAGTTACTGTTTTTTCTTCCTCTATCTCAGATGCTTTCCTGTCACCTCATTGAAACTAAATCTAAAACATTTTGCTGTTTATTTCAAGATCTCTGCAGAACATGTTATTTGTAGAGAGAGTTGTAACTGAGGAGGAGGTCTTCTCTATTTAGTTATATAATGATATAGATCTGATTATAATACACCCAGGAGCCTAGGATAAATTCTTGGCTAGTGAAGGTAATGATGATTTATTGTAATCTTCATCAGGGTCGGAGTTGGTGTAGGACTCCCTAGTAATCTACTGGAGTGAAGTGAAACTCAAACCTAAAGAATGGCTCATCCTCTACATGTGTGACGTCTGGGAGGTGGTACCTTGGAAACAGGGATGTCTCCTCTAGGAATGGCCAGAGTCTTGTCTGACTGAGTCTGGTCATAACCCTTTCCTCTGTGGCCTGGATATATATCCTGCTGCCATGCATTTCCATGCCCTTCACCATTTAATCCACATCTGATCATTATTAGAGTTCTTAAAACTATTGGAGTCATCACTCTCTGCCTCAGATTGTACAAAGTTGTGTCTAATTCTTTTTCTGTTGCTATAACAGAATACAAGACTCTGGGAAACTTTGGCTCATGGTTCTGGAGGCTGGGAAAACTAAGGACATGGTGCCAGCTTCTAGCAGAATCTCATGCTGCTTCATTTCATGGCAGGAAAGTGGTAGGTCAAGTCAGTACATATAAAAGAGACAAAACACAAGGGGTGGCCTTGCTTTATAACAACCTGTTCTTTTGGTCATTAATCCATTCCTCTGAAAGACAAAACTTACTCCCAAGAGAAAAGTACTAATTCTTCTATGAAGGTGAAGCCCTCAAGACCCAAACACCTCTTAAAGGTCTTATGTCTCAACACCATTTTTTGGGAATCCAATTTCAGTTTGAGTTTTGGAGGGGACAAACCACATTTGAACTAGAGCACTTAATTAAAAAAGTAACACTGAGATTGTCTGCTTTTGTAGATTAATATTTATTTTCTATTCTAGCTATTTTTCTACTCTTTCTGTGATTATATTCTGAGCAGTTTTTTAAAACAACAACTGGCCAGCTCCTGGAGGTAGAGCCTGAGGCCCCAGCTAATTTGCCATGGGCAGAGCCTGAGACTAGTGGGCTCCATGAAAGGGGAGCCTGCGGTCACATAGGGGTTTGAAGAGAATGGAGCCTGGTGTGGGAGGGCCCTTGGTTCTGAAAAGTTTTCAAACTACACAGAAAATGAGATACTTTCTTCTTATGATGACCTTTTTTGAAAGCTCTTTATTATTGATCTGGGAGAAGTTTAAATACAATGACCAAGTTTCAAGGTTGAAACAGGAGTAACTTAGAGACTCAAGGCTGCTTAGAAGTTTGGAAGTTTTCTTATTATTTAGAAGCTCTGTTTTTTTTTTTCCTGGTTATTTCTGATCTCCTATTGTTCAAGGACATTTTGGTTGAAAAACTGAGGTTTAGGAAGATGTGATTTAACAATCACTTTGCAGTGTTACTGTTGGTTTTTCTCCTTTTAGGCATGGGACATACTTAGGTTGTGATGTTAATTAGCAAACAAGAAAAGACAAGACCATAAGAAAGCAGTGGCTTCTCTGACAATTAGGGAACTTTGAATTCAGTGCCCACTTGTGGCTGTTACATTGAGATGAGCTGAGAAACATGCATTGATACTGGGCACATTGAGGATTATTAGTTAACCTTATTTAGGTGGTCTTAGGTGGCTCTGCCTTTTATCCTTTGGAACAATCCATGTTCTTTGCCTTTGGTTGAAATATTGTTTTGTATCTGAGCCAAATCCCATCAAGGCTTCTTTAAAAATAATGAGCAGCAGTCATTTTCTTTAAAAAGGACAAAGAAAAGGCTAATCAGTAAGAGTGATATGGAGGGGAAAATTGGCATGCACATGTCAAGTGATTTAAGCCCCTTGGCAAGCGAGGGCTCTCTCCATCAGTCACAGACCTTGCACCATGTATTTAATTGGGAGTTGGGTGGGAGTTTGGCTGTAATCCAAGCCAGTGCAAGCCCTGGGGGAGAGGTGTGTGTGAGAAGAGGGGGTGTGGGGGTGGGCTGAATACCTGAGCCTTCAGAATTACAAAGGTTTCCAGGCAAAAAGCATCCCTGCCCTCAACAAGAACCAATTAGAGAGAATGACAAAACCCACATCACTGTTCCACACAACTCATTAATTCCTGTTACTAGAGAATGCAGATTCTCCCTCAGTCCCACCATATCTCAAGCACCAGAAACTATGTGGTGCCACTGAATGAAGGCCTTGCTGCAGGAAGGCCGTGATATTGAGGTCTGGGTGTCTGTTTTGTAATGAAAATGTGGTAGAGCCATATAGAATGTCAGAAGGAAACCTCACAATCACAAAGTGATATCTTGAAACCTACACTTTTCTGGGAACATAATTGACTTATGGCAAAGCCCAACTTGAACTTCAAACCTTCTCATTCCAAGGCCAAATGCTTCCCTTGTTCCACTTATATGATTAATGGGGTATGCATTTGTGTGCTAAGGCTGCCATACAAAATATCATAGACTAGATTTGTGTGCTAAGGCTTCCATACAAAAATCATAGACTGAATTTCTTTTTCTCACAATTCTGGAAGCTATAAATTCAAGATCAAGGTGTTAGCAGGGCTAGGTTCTCCTGAGCTGTCTCTCCATGGTTTGTAAGTGACCACCTTCTTCCTATATTCTTATATGGTTGTTCCTCTATTTTTGAGCATTCCACATGTTTCTTTTGTGTATCTAATGCATGTTTTCTATTGTATGTGAAAGACAGAGGAAAAAAAGAGAAAGAAGAGGGGGTAGAATCTCATGAAACAGAGAGAGACTAGTAAATAGAGGTAGGGAGCCATGGGGAGATAGGGGAAGAAAGGGGAGGTAATGGGGAATAAAACTGACCAAATTATAATGTACTGTTATGTGCATATGCAAATTGTAATAATGAATCCCACTATTATGTATAATTATAATGCACCAACAAAAATGGAAGAAAAAATTAAAAAATTTTCTTATAAGGGCAGAAGTCACATTGAATTAGGGTCCACCCTAACTTGATTGCCTACTTAAAGGTCCTATCTCCAAATGTAGTCACACTCTGAAATATTATGGTTAAGACTTCAATGTAGAATTTTGATGGAAAATTTTTGAGCTCATAACAGTACATGACATCTAGGGGCAGAATAATAAGATTTCTTTTAAAAAAGAGTAATGTTTTTAGAAGAAAAGTAAAATGAGCAAAAGCAATCATTTTAGAAAAAAATGATAGAAATTGGACATATCAGATACTTTCAATGTTGCAGATGCCTCCAGATTTTAGTAAGGACATTGATCCTTTCACTTTGCAGTAATTTGGAATAGTTTTCTACCAGGACATACTAATGTGGCTGGCATTGATGTGAGAGGGGTGGGAATCTGGTTGCTTTGGAATATGAGAATCAGCTTCTGGTCACCTGCTGTGGCCCCTACAGAGCCGCCTCCTACTGTTTCACTTAGCACTGCATCTAGCACTCTCCTCATCTGACCTCCAGGACTTTCCTCCTGCCATATGCACAGAAGGAACGGAGTGAAGGTCTAAGTATCTCAGTACAACATCTTCTGAGACTACCTAGATACTTGGGAAGTCAAAGATGTTTTGTCTTAGTAGGCAAGACATCGCCTCAGTTCTCTCACAGTTTTCAAAATCTGTATGTGTGTTTGTGTGTATGTGTTCCATTTTTAAAGACATGGTCTCAGCTCCCTGACTTCACAGTTTTAAATGGCTAGATCTGATGTCAGGAGGGGATATTAGGCACTGATAAAGAACCACAGGAAGCAACTTGATTAATATCATCTGCTCGGGTATGCCTCACATGGCTTTTAACCTAAGAACTGACCTCCTGCCCTCAGCTCAGCCATCTCTGTATTCTGGTTTCTTTCTTCCTACTCTTGGAAAGCATGATGAGGAGGAGACAAGATCTCATGGTAGATGTGTGGATGTGGTGTGGATATATACAATGTACAATGGGAATGCATTTGGACCCAAGAAGCTGTTTTTCTCCACTCTTGTTATCAGAGGCAGCAGGTAAGGAAAGGTAATGTTTCTGATCTGTGACCAGGTCCTGCTCTGGGGCTCACTGACTTGCCATGACCTCATTTGTCTTATTGACTTTACTCTTCTTCCTCTGTATAATGTGAGAAATTTCTGCCATGTTTATCTCACAGGGTTGTTTTGAGGGTTAAATGAGAACATAAGTATAATCTGGGAGCACATATTGTAATTAATATGTATGTATGCATGTTCATGTGTAACATGTGTGCATATATATGCACATGTATGTGCATAGTTATAGTCCCCCCTTATGTGCAGAAGAGATAGTCAAGACCCCCAGTGGATACCCAAAACCACTGATAGAACCAAACTCCGTTTATAGCTGCATGTACTATGTTTTTATGCTCCATAGTGCCAAAGTTGATCTCTCCTTCCATGGGTTATTCACTGTTGCCTCATTTGTATCACTATTCTTGTACTTTGGCGCCATTACTAAGTAAAATAGGGTTACTTGAACATAAGCACTGCAATACTGTGACAGTTAATCTAGTAAGTGAGTAGGCTACTAAGTAACTAACTGGTGGGTAGCATATATAGTGTATACACACTGGACAAACAAATGATTTGTATCTTGGTGGGATGGAGCTAAACAGTGCAAGATTTCATCACACTGCTCAGAATGATGTACAACTTAAAACTTATGAATTGCTTATTTCTAGAGTTTTCCATTTAATATTTTTAGGCTTCATTTGACCAAAAATAACTAAAACCATGGAAAACAAGGTTACATACAGATAAGCGGGGAGAGGGGACTACTGTATGTATGAATTATTATTATTATCTTTTAGTTGTCATTTATTTGAAGTGTGAGAATAATGGTAGACTAGGGAGAAAAAATTGATTTTATGATAAAGTTCCCAAAGGATCCTACAGTGGGAGGAGGAGGAGGACAGCATAGTAAATGTATAACTTCTTCATTTGTGATGACAGGGCTTATAGGGTATGGTTGATACATTTTCCCTTGTATTTTAAAGAGGCTCAAGAATTATCAAGAGCATGAGTGACATTAGAATCATGTTGCCTGTCATCCTTTATTGTGCTGGATTTTGTGATTTTGGACCTGCACTCTTTGTCCTGTCTGATTCCATTGGTCTCCTAGGAGTGCTGTAGATTTCTGGTTCTGTCACTGAAGCATTCCCGGTTCTGTCAGAGAGAGAGAGAGAGAGAGAGAGAGAGAGAGAGAGAGAGAGAGAGAGAAATATCTTTTTTTTTGTAGATAGACACAACACAATGCCTTTATTTTTATGTGGTGCTGAGAATCGAACCTGTATCCCGCCCACGCTAGGCCAGCACTCTACCACTGAGCCACAATCCCAGCCCCAAGCTGCTCATTTTCTGCCCACCCAGAATTGGAGGGTGATTTCTTTTTTCTCAAAGAACCAGAGCTTTTGCTGCATCATTAAATATCTAGATTACCAAGGCATTCATTGCAACATTTTGCAAGTATGTTTTTATTTTGTGTTTTGTTTTTGTATACCCAGAATATTCCCCAGGATATTTCAAAATTATCCTTTGGCACACTAGTTTAGAATATGATGTCGATAGATTATGTGCAAATAAAAAAGGGTTTTGACAATTGACAATTTGTCAATTGAGCAAAAATTTGTATTTGATAAAGTTCAAGATTTATTTAATGCAGGACTTCTTAAAGCTGTTAACTTTCTAGTGAAGGGGGTCAACAAATGTTGGTCCATGTGTCAGATCTTCTGCTTTTATAAATAAAGTTTTATTTGAAACACTAACTTCCACTTACTTCCATATTCTTCAGGGCTGCTTTCCTGCTGCAATGGTAAATATAAGTAGCTCTAACACAGACAACGTGGTCTCTTTAGAGAAAAAGTTAGCTGATCCTGATCACATGTTTCCAAAAGGAAGAATACACATTTGTCTTGCTTACTGGGTCATAATCTCTTTTTTGTTTCTTGGATCAACTATTAACCTCTTGAGAGTTTAAATATTTTTGGAAAAAGGGTATCTGAGGATATAAGTGCCTTCATGTTAACTTTGCCATTGCCCTACATTCTACATTGCCCTTCTTTACCTCCACTGCCAAACTTGGACACATTTTTAGTTTGCTCTTTTTTTGTAAATATTTTTTTTTAGTTGTTGATGGACCTTTATTTTATTTTTTTATAGGCAGTGCTGAGAATCGAACCCAGTTCCCCACACATGCTAAGCAAGCGCTCTACCACTAAGCTACAACTCCAGTCCTACATTTTTAGTTTTCTATGAACCACTGTCTATACTTCTTTCTCACAGTGAGTTCCCTCCCCTGTTTCTTTCCATCACCAGAGTCCAGGAGTTAGAATTTGCTTTTATTCCTTCTCTTAATCCAAGTGTTCTAAATGTGGGATTGAAATTCTGTCTCTCATTTTGCTGTGATTTGAAAATAGTTTATCCACTATCCACACCACCCTCCCCCCAAAAATCACATGGCTTAGTCCCCAATGTAATGGTGTTAGGAGGTGATGGGGCTCTTAGGATGAATTTGGACCATGATGGATCTACCTGCACTAAGAGATTAATACTTTTCTCTTGGGAAGAGGCTAACTATTGTGGGAGAGTGGCTTACTTTCCCTCTATTCTACATGTGCCTGCTTCCCCTGCTGTTTTTCTGCCATACATGAAGCAGCAAGTGGTCCTCATCAGAAGCCAAGCAGTGCTGATGCTGACTCTTGGCCCTCCAGGACTATGAAGCCAAAAAAACCTGTTTTCTTTATAAATTACTCAGTCTTAGGTGTTCTGTTATTGCAACAGAAAACAGCCTAAGATGCCAAGGTATGGCAATCACATAGAGTTCTGTGGGTGGCAGGCTTGCTGTGCTCTTACTTCCCAATGACAGAAGGAAACGAATCTGACAGATGCACAGCCTTCTAGATGCCCTAGGAGCCTACTTCTTTTGCTGTGGTCTGTAGGCAGGCCATGTATGGTACCAAAGGAGGTCAGCCTCTCAGCCTCTAGGAGGGCTCATTCCTACTCCTAGGCAACTTTATAGGTGCGCAAATAGCTGGGAGAAGGATCATTTTAAATGCCTTTAAAGCCTGATTTGTAAATAACCTAAGACCAAAGACAGAGCAAGTTAAATATTTATTTGAAGATTATGTCTCTAAGGAGGGATTGTTGAAAATTAGTGAGTACTTTGCTGTCTTTGCTTTCTCCTCCCATGCTGGAGGGCATATTATTTTTACGGCTGTGTTTGACAACTAGAACAAGCCTCTGTAGATTTAGTGGTTGTTTGTAGTGGCATTTATGTGTTTGAATGAGCTGGGCAAACAAGAGGGAGGGAGGTGAGGGCAGTTAATTAACTCTGAGGATCTCTTGGGCTCATACTTCCATACTGGAGAAATGCTGGTAAAAGAACCTTTCAGGTTTTTTTTTTGTTTTGTTTTTTTTTTTTAAATAATAGATACGCAAAAATCCTTCCCTTAACATGGCATATTTGAAAAGGACAGAAGATCAGCGCCCTGGCCACTGTAGATTCGGGATCTCCAGAGTGAAAGGCTTGCTTCTGAGCAGAAAATCTATGTAGCCAGGAGAAAACCAGCAGCCCAGCCAATTCTTGGGACAATGACACTCACTCACTCACTTATCATATTTCTCATTTCATGATAGCTATAGACCCTGGTGTACACAAACACACACACACACACACACACACACACACACAGGTCTACCTGATCCCTAGGGTGACAGTGGTCCTCTTTATCTTCAATTTTGCTTTCTATAGTTTCAGTTATTCATGACCAACTATGGCCTAAAAATATTAAAAGGTAAATTCCAGAAATAAATAATTCATAAATTTTAAGTAACCTTTATTATACTATATTGTTGTAATTACTATAACTGTTATTAGTTTTGTCATTAACCTCTTATTGTGCCTAATTTATACATTAAAGTTTATCATGGGAAGGTATAGGAAAAATAGTTTATACAGGGTTTGGTGACATGGGTGTTTTTAAGTATCCCCTGGGGGCCCTGGAACATATCTTCCATGGATAAAGGGGAACTACTGTACACAGAAATGTATTTGAAAATTTGCTATATTTTTCTCCTTTCTAAATGAATAGATCTGTAGTAAAAATTACTCTTGAGGAAAAACAACTACAAAAAACTCAATTAATACACTGGTTTTGCCTGCCTAACTGCACTTTCCTTTCCTGGGAAATTCTATCAGAAGAAAAACTGGGCTCGGGGCATGCACAACTGGATTCTTACCTCATTTCTCCCAGAAACTGTGACTTCTTGTGTATGTCCCTCACCTCTCTGTGCCTCATCTTCAGGATGAAAATATTATATGTCATTGGCTTCTGAGTTCTTCCATAATATTTGTGTTAATTCTCTGCATTACATTCCCTTTGCATGAAAAACCTTGGATGGATTTTTGTTTTCCTGACTTGACTCCAAATATCCCAGTTCTCCAGGTAGGCCTCTAGGCTTAATTTCTCTTCTGAGATTCAAAGCCAGGCAAACAAGTGACTGGCTAAAATGCTGTCATTTTATACTTATACTGTCCTAAATCAAATATATTGCCATTTACAATTCCCTTTCTCTCTCAGTCTTGATACAGTCTAAGAGTACTGGGATACTGTAATTGCCAACATGCAGATACCCAGTGTGGCCTCCCCACCCCTCCCCACATTCAACACAATGCCAGTTTCCTTGACAGTTCCCCAATGCATCCATATCCATAAACTCATGAGCATTCCCATGACTTTGCTTTAGGCTGTTGTCCTTCCATTTGCTGCAAAGGACTCTTCTGGTGCCTGCTTTTTGGTATCTTCCTACTTCCTACCCACACATGTGCTCCTCGAGGGGTATCCGTCAAGCACAGTTCCGCTCTATTCACTGCTGACAAAATAAAGGTCTGACTTTCATAGCAAATAAGCTCTTCTATGATCTGACTCATCTGTACAGCCTTGCTCCTGGCAGGCAGTACCACTCACCATTTCTCAGGCATACCTTGCATTTCCTGCATTCATGCTGTTCCCTCCTCTCAGAATGCCCTTTCTTCTTATTTCTACCTAGCTTCAAGTCTTGGTTTAATGCCAGCTCCAACCTAAAGCCTCTCCTAATCCTCCTATCTGGAACTAATCTCTCCTTCCTCAATTCTCTCCTGCGTTTCTTTGTTCAACTTCTTTGCCTCTTACCACATTCTGCCTCGTTGGGTAGCTATGTTGCTTATGTCAACCCCAAATAGCAAGTTCTTTGGATATGAGGCTCATTCACATTTACAGCTCCTATCAAACAGTTGATAGTCAGCAGACACCAGATGGAAGCCCTGTTACTGTCACTCAGTTAATATGTATCATATTTGTGATTTACAGCAATGTTTTCATATGTATCTATCTTTATTTAAATCTAAGATCTACATTTTGTCAATTCATTATGTTGCTATTCTTTTTGGTAATAGTGCACGCTTCCCTTTTTAGCTTAGCCTCCTAAACATCCTAATAAGATATCATTAATTTTATTAGACTAATTTCTCATAAAGGTTATTTGAGTATAACATGTTTATATTAAGTGATTTATATGCATTATTCAATTTAATCCTCTCAATGAGGGAGTTCATTTAACAGATGAGAAAAACTAAGGTTTGTAGACTTTAAGGAATTTTATTAGCATCACCCAGTTGGTGAGTAGCTGGGCCAGGGTCTGAATCTAAGTCTGACTCTAAACCCTACATCATAAAAGGGACAGGTTCTTTACCTTCATCTTGGAGGAGAATGATGCATCTGAAGAGAAAAGATATAGTTTGCAGATAAGAGGAGATAAAAGTTCCACATCTTGGTTTCTTAATAACATTGGAACTTTCTCCTCTGGTCTTTAGTTACCCAGGACAGTAGTAAGGTAGGTCTCCTTGCTTATTTCTCTGCTGGCTTCCTGAAGTGACATGGATATTTCTTATTGAAGTCCTATACTCCAGACTTCCAATTTAGTTCCTTGCCAGATCTCTACAGTGAACTCCACCCTCACCTCTGAGTACATACCTCATCCTAATTCTTCTTCCTTTTCTTCTGGTGCTGGGGATTAAACCCAGTGGTGTTCTACTACTGAGCTATACCCTCAGCCCTTTTTAGTTTTTATTTTGAGAGAGTTTCCTTAAGTCTCCCAGGCTGATCTTGAACTTGCAATCTTCCTGCCTGGGCCTGCCAAGTAGCCAGGATTACAGGTGTGTGGCCTATAGGTGTATGGTGTATGGTCATTATAGGTGTATGGCCACTGCAGCTGGCCATCATCTTCAACTAGTTTGTCCTTATGAAAGACACAGGGGATATTGACCTCAACCTGCCAGGATGTGGATCTTGCCATCTTTGTTACAGATTAAGGAGCAGAATTCTTGGTCCAGCTTCCACAGAGGGTCTGTCAGAGCTTTCTTTCCCTGGGTCTCTCTCATCTACCAAATTGGGTGACCTCTGGGTCATGGGGAAAGGTGTAGCTTTTTGGTTCACTATTTTTCAGGTCTCTTGCTTTCTTTCCCCTTTAGTTTTTCTTTTCAGAGAGACTCAGCCTTTTCATGCACTGCAACAACCGGAATGCATTGAGGCCTGGGGGTCTAGAGGCACTGGACTCATTAACATGAATCCTGCAAATGAATATGAAAGTGCTAATACAGTAACAATAGTGGGTGAAGAATTCTTTTTCTCTCCATATTAGGTAATCCTCACTGTTTTTCTCTCTCATTTCTTTTAACTTATTTCCCCCTCCATCTCAAGCTTTTGCCTTTTCTTTTGGCCTCACCTTTGCTTTTCTCTCTTTCTCCCTCTGTCTTTTATCTTTTTCTTTAAAGGCAAAAACAAAGCAGCTTCTCAGTGTGTGCATGTTAGACTTCATGGCCCTCAGGCTGAAAAACTTCTCTGAGTTCTCAGGAATCCCCATAAGCCTGGTGCACTTGAGGATACCCCTTCACCTCACCCACACCCCACACGCCAAAGAGGTGAGGACTCCTTCCAGCCTGGACCAGGTTGGACTGGATTCCGGAGCCTAATTAGTGCCAGAAAATTTTAAAAAGGTAATAATTGCTTTTAAACACTTAACAAAAGCAGATCTCACCTCGAAGTTTTGTAAATTTGTAGTGAGGACTGATTATAAGGGAGTACTTGTGCTGCCCTCTTTGTGTTTCATTTGCAAACCAGAAAGCACACGCCCCCATATGCATAATTGGATCCTCACGGTCTCCGCCTCAATGTGGCCATGCACTAGAAGTTTATTTATCCAGTGCCCATTCAAAGAGAAGCTGAATGGAACAAGAAAACTCCCACTTTGCGATAGGATTAGATACCATGGAGTATTCCTCCCCGCACTCTTTCAAAGAAAAAAAAAATTTTTTTAAGTTTCTAAATCTGCTTGGGAAGAAAAAGTAAATTGCCAGAAGTGAGATTAGTGGGGAATATTGTTCTTAGGACAATAGTGTCTTTATGGCTGGACTGGTATGAGCTCCCTGCTTAAAAAAAAATACAAGGGCTGGAGGTGTGGGGGTTCTTAATTGCCTACATCTGATCAACTGGCAGCAAAAAAAGAAGAAGAAAGAAAGAAATCTCATTCAGCTCTGATTTGGCCTGGATCAAGTCCACTTGCTAATCAGAGTTTAATGAGGATGCCACTGGCCCTGTTGTATTTGCCGATGCTCCCACTAAGGTCCCTGGCCTTCTGTTTGTGCAGGGAGCCCCTGCGTCCTGCCGCCCCACGAAGCAGGATGCAGGCTCAGATGGAAAAGTCCTGGCCTGGAGAAGTTAATTAAGTTTAGGCCCTTGGCATTCCAAGTCACCGGAACCGAGGGTGGGAAGCCTCACCCACCAGCACAAAAGAGACCCACATGGAGCTCTGAATGACTGTCCCTGGTGGTGGTAGCTGGGCTTCTGTGTGCCCCATTGCCAGCTCTTAACCCCGGGAACTGTGTCCCCTCCTCTCCACTGCACAAAATGAATAGCCCTTCAAGGAGGGGGGCTGGGCACCCGCTCGGGTGTAGGAGTTTCTGGAAGCACATGGTCCAGCATCTGATGTTATGGGAGCCCAGACACCAGGCTCTAGCAGGGAATTGGAAGTCTCCGGTGAAAGACTAATTTGTTTGCATTATCTTTGGTTTAAAAAGAAAAAATCATAAGCAAAAAGTTGACCTTTACAGAGCTTGCTTTTTCTTTTAAAAAATGTGTATCCCATAATCTACGAAGGAGAAGCATTAGTGGTCTCCATAGGAATGCTGGCACTTGCTGACATGGTTTGGGGTTCAGGGAGCCCCAGGATAAATAGAACACCCCCGCCCCCCGCCGCTGCATTTTTATATTCACTGCCAGCAAAAGCATGAGACATGAAAGCACAGCTAAGAACACAAAGTCTGAGGGTTAATGGACTTGGATTTGCTTCTCTGAGCTTAGGGTCCCCTCCTGACAAATATGATGGGAGGGTGAGGTAGGTAGACATTGTCTTGAGCATCATCTTCAAAACCACACAGTAAATGTCTTGTGTTCCCTTGAGGCAGGTGGTTCTCAAAATCTAGGGATGATCAGAATCCCCTAAACAGCCAGTGAGCATGTGTGCTCCTGGGCTCCACCCTTCTGATTCTGCAGGTCTGAGAATCTGCATTCTTACCCAGCTCCCACGTGATGCTAAGTAGTGGAGGTAAATTGTGGACACAGCCTTACATGTCAGTCAGGCAGGTTCTGGAACTGCTAAGTTTTAAGTATTTGTATCCCACTGAAAGCCACTTACATTTTTAGTATAATGGGTAGAATGTATTCTGCTGGGCCTGTGATCTCCTTTTCTTTCAGTATCTCTCTTACTAATATTTATTGAACGTTTTACCCATTACTAACATTATCTCATTGGATCCTCTTCTTTTTTTTCTCATGTAAACTTCAAACAACTGTATGGCTTTCTCAGTTCATAATGACCTCAGCTCTAAATGTCACCTTTTCAATGAGGACTTAATGCTTCAAAAAACCAAACACCTACCCAATTCCTCAGCATGTCTTTTCTTTTTCCTGATTTTTTTTTCTTCTTCAAAAGTGTTACTGGGGCCTGGGGTTGTGGCTCAGAGGTAGAAGTCTCGCCTATCATGCATGAGGCGCTGGGTTCGATCCTCAGCACCACATAAAAATAAAATAAAGGTATTGTGTCCATCTAAAACTAAAAAATAAATATTTTTTAAAAAGTGCTACTGAATATATTTGTTTCATTTGTCATCTGAATACCTCAATACTATATAAATTCTAAGAAGATTCATTTTTCCCTCCTTCCCTTTTTCTTCTTTGTGCTGCTTATTGGACTTCTCTATTCTTATAACATCTCTTGTCCCATTTTAGGTGCTCAGTTAAAATGTATTAAATGAAACAAAATGTTTAATACACATGAAATGTACTAAATAGTAAGTAGATATTTCACTTTGCAGATGAAAAGTTAAAATTCAGTAAGGATCAGCATCTTGGTCACAATCAAACAACTAACAGGTGGAAGGGGAAGAACAAGCACCCAGGTATGTGTGGCTCAAAAGCCTGTGCCCTCAGTGAGTGTGAATTCTCATTTCCAGCATACTCTGGGCCAGGGCTAATTTGGGCAGGTTCCACTGGGAAGAAATACTGAAAACCAGCATCACATTGGGACTCTGAAAGGTTCATTCTGCCCTGAGAGAGAGTGAAACTAAAAATGCAAGGTGTATGTTGGCCTGGAGTGGGGAAGACAGTCTTCTGAGAGCATCACAATTCAGCCTGCCCTTCGTTTCTAAACATCTGGGGTATCTAGAAAGAATTTTACCAACATGCTGCTCTCAAATGCTGGGCAACTGACTGAACATGCTTTTCTATTTCACAGTTCGAGTTTACCTTCTAAGAAAATCCTTCCTAGCTGGGCATGATTGTACACACCTGTAATCTTAGGGACTCAGGAGGCTGAGGCAGGAGGATTCCAAGTTCAAAGCCAGCCTCAGCAACTTAGCCAGGCACAAAGTAACTTAGAGAGACCTTGTCTCAAAATCAGTAAGGGATGGGGATGTGGCTCAGTGGTTAAGAGCCCCTGGGTTCAATCCCTGGTACAAAAAAAAAAAAAAAAAAAAAAAAAAGAGAGAGAGAGAGAGAAAAGAAAATTCTTCCTTCATTCAGTCTATAGGTCTTGTTTTACAATTTCATATGCCTTTATTTACTTTATTTCTTAATTTATTGGAAAGTTTTAGCCAGTACTATAATAATTTTAAAAAATATATTATTGAATTGTATTCACTAATATCTTAGGAAGTTTTGCATCTATATTCATAAAGCTTTTTGGCCTGGACCATCCATTGTCTTTATCTAGTTTATGTGTTTATTTATTTATTATTTTAACCAGGTTAGTCAATACTAGCTTCATAAAATAAATTGGGAAGTGTACTCTCTGCTTATATTTTAGGGAAGAAAATGTGCAGAATTAATGTTAAACTTTTGGAAGAATTCTCCAATTAAGTCTTTTGGGCTTGTAGATTTCTTTTTTTTTATGAATTATAGTTTAGTTTTTCTTTTTGTTTTGTGGTACTGAGGATTGAACCCAGGACCTTCTGCATGCTAGGCAAGCACTCCACCACTGAACTATGTTCCCAGCTCCCCTCTTTCATGTGAATTTTATAGTTAGAAATTCATTTTCTTTAATATTTGTAAGGTTATTCAGATGTTACAATTATCTATTTCATGTTGGGGGAGCTATGGTAGTTTGTGCTTCTTGGTTCATGTCGTCAAATGTGTGTGTATAAACATTCAAAGTATTCTTTTATAATCCTTTTGATGTCTGCAAGGTCTATAGGTCTGTTTTATTCCTGATGTTGGTAATTTGTGTCCTCTTTCTTTATGAGTTTTTCCAATAATTTTTGGAAAATTTAATAAAAAATAATAAAAATCAATTTTGATGTTATTATAGCAATCAATTTTTATTTCAATGGCATTTTGTGGGGTGGGGGTACTGGGGATTGAACTCAGGGGCACTTGGCCACTGAGCCACATCTCAGACCTGTTTTGTATTTTATTTAGAAACAGGTTCTCACTGAGTTGCTTAGTGACTCTCCATTGCTAAGGCTGGCTTTGAACTCATGATCCTCCTGCCTCAGCCTCCCAAGCCACTGGGATTGCAGGCATGCACCACAGCGCCCAGCTCAATGGCATTTTTTATGTTCAGTGTATTGGTTAGTTTCCTTGAGACTTCCTCATTGGCCCATGACCATGGATAAAAGTTTGTTTGTTTTAGTTGCTAGGTATTTGAAGAATAACAGTTTGTACTAGTTTCTAAAATTTTCTCATTAAAATAAAGAAAAAATCTAATCTTTTCTGACATTGCTAAAACAACATGGCCATGATTGACCAGCAGTAGCTGATTTCTAGGATTTGAATGACAGCTGTGAGCTTAGGCTAAAGTAGCATCAGATCAGGGCAAAATCTGGCCTTGGATCCTCTTCTCAAAAAGTTGACTTCCATCCTGGGCTCCTACAGTCTGGCCTAGGCTTCTAGCAGTGGCTGATGACCAAAGACAGCTACGTATTTGTGGGAGATGGGAAGTTTTCTTCTTTTAATGGAGATTATGTCAAAGAGTAGGAGCTCTCTGAAGCAGAACAAAGCTAATTGGTCTGAATGTCTGGAAGAATCCATATAATTTAATCCTAACTCCATTTTAATATGCTCCTTAGCATTTTAATTTCTAGCGGTTCCAGAAAAGTTTTGGATAGTAGACACTCTAGCTTGTTCTCTAATTCTTTCTGTCCATCTCTGTCTCTCTCTCTGTTTTTTACACTGCTGTTAGACTTCTCTAGCTAACTTTCCCTGTAATGTAACAGTATTTTAATAGGCAAGGCACTGGAAGACAAAAGACTGAAAAGACAAGCAAAGGCATATCTTGGCCCTCGGGGGATCGTAAACTAACTTAGACAGATGCTTGCTTACTGAATGTGATCCTGTTCAGATAAAATAAGAAGCAATTTGAAATCTAGCCCCTAATTCAGGTTAAAAAACAAATGTCATGGTTTTATTTATAGCTTATTTCTTGGTTTCGTTACCTTTCCTATCCAAGTTGGAACGAGCCCTCCCTCATTCAATATGTGAAGGGATAATGAGTGAGTCTGACTTATAGCCTAGTTCCAATATGAGGTAAACACAATAAAAGTATGCTAGGTTAACATATATTCAATAATATATGGAAATATACATTTTAATTTTTATCATGATAGAATATGCATAACAAAAATTTTAAATTTGATCCAGTATCCCTTTTTGGTTCTTGGTTTTAGTTTTTGAACTTTTAGGAATCTTATTAAGGAAGTTGGTACCTATCTATGCCTGAATATTGAAATGTTGACCCTATGTTTTCTTCTAGCAGATGCAAAGTTTCTGGTCTAATCCTAGGTTTTTGGTGCACTTGAATTGACCTTTAACAAGCACCTTTCCATCACTTCCTCTCATACAGATTGTAATGTGTGCATCTCTTATAGGTTGGAATACTTAGTGGCTCCTTCTTCCTCTTCATCTATGGGTATGCTTTAATGGCACCAGCCCCTGATATCTTCAAATATATATATTGATCACATATAAGTCTCATGGCTCTCTTCTGTAGAAGGATCTTTTGAGTATATGTGTTTTTAATTTTCCAAATATATACCAATTATCCTAAATGTTATTTGCTGTGTAACATAAAGAAAGGCAGGATATTATTTGACTGCAGATGCCATCTAAGGAAAAACCAAGGGACTTTGGCCATCTTGCGCTGCCATCAGCCTTTTTTTTTTTTTTTCCAAGTGACTTTGAGTTTGTGAAATCTAGTGAGGTAGTCATTGGTGCTACACACTGATACCCAATTCCTCCTTTTTTCCAGGAACACAAAAGGTTAAATTTCCTGTCCCTCTCTGTATTTAGGTGAAGATATGAGACTTGTGAGGAAGGTGACAAGGGACCCAAGTCTGAATAGCTCATTGATAGCACTCACCTCTGCCCTTCTTTCATCTTTGAGATGAAGTCTCTTGCAGGTTGAGTTCTTATGTGAGGATGATAGATAGAAAAATATGTTCCACAAGAAGTATGTATAACCTAAGTGAGAAATAAACCTTTGTTGTTTTCAGCCTCTGATATTTTAGGGGTGTTTGTTTTCATAGTGTAACATAACCTGGTCTGATTAGTGTAGCTGTAACACAACAGAATGTAAAGGAATAATATACATGGATTACAGTCTATATAGGGGAAAAGGAGGTACTTACAAAAGCTGATAACTGGGTTTCCTGCAGATGTAAGTCTGTAATTGGACCTGCTCTTCTTTTCATAGAACACTACTGTTCCTCCAGAATCTTCACCCTGGACGTTCATTGAACAAAATGAGGATTCAAGGCAATGTCAATACTGCATTAGAGCTGAGAAGCCACATTAAGTGTGAAGGCACATGTTCACTTTGACTTTAGTTATATCAACATATGTTTAGTTTTGTGTTTATTTAATAATGCTTGCTCCCTGAGCTAGTCTAAAATCCATGATTGCAAGGACTAAATCAATTTGTTAATTGATGTATTCCTAACTAACAACAGGTTGAGCATCAGTTTTGAATTTGAAAATTCAAAATTCAGAATGCTTCAAAATCTGGAACTTCTTGAGCACCGATATGATGCCATAAAGTGTAAAATTCCCACATGATCTCATGTGACAGGTTGCACTAAAAAATGCAGACACATTAAAAACACTGTATGAAACTACCTTCAGGCTATGTATATGAAACATAAGTAAATTTCATGCTTAGACTTGGGTTCCATCCCCAAGAAATCTCTTTAGGTATATGTAAATATTTTGAAATCTTAAAAAAAAACACTTCTAGTTTCAAGGGATACTGAACCCATATCAATGAATGAAGAAATATGTGTACATGTATATCAGTGAGCATTCCTGAGTGTCTCAATGGGTGTGGAGTGGCTTTCTATGTCACAAGACACAGGGTGTGGAAAAGAAAGAAGACTTTTGGTGTGGTCCAAAAGCCACAGCTGGCAAGATTTCTTGAATTAGAGTACAGTACAGAGAAACCTGAATGACTGAGATTTATTGAGTATAATTCTTTGCAAGTATATACTATAAATTCAAGTGCTAAAGCATGTTTCAGCACTATAAATAATAATGCATAGCTATGATATGTTGGCCCTGACTCCAGGCTAATTGTCAACTACAAACAACGCAGATTAGCTTGGGACTGTATAGAATCCATACACATTTGTTTCCATTTTCAAAGATATTGATACTAATTTAGCCAGATCTCTAATACACATCAGTGAGAGGTGATCATTTAAAAAATATTTAAAGTGGCTTCTAAAGCAAGTATTTATAATTACTTATCATGAAGTACTCATATACAGTTATAAATAAATGGAAAGAATTGTCTTTAAGATCTAATATTGTGCTTGTTTTTTATTCATTTTGAAAAACTTTAGTGTTGTGATTGGTTTATAGCACTGGTATTCTTTGGAGCATAGTCTGTGAGCTGACCTTTGAACATCACCTGAGGCTTTTCAAAAGCCATTCTATGTGCCTAATTGATAAGTAAGTAATTGATAAATATTGATACAGTAAGTAATTTTAGAGTATTTCTTACCTGATTGAATTTGGACAAGTGATTATATAATTCTTACTATAACTTGAGAGAGAAAGAGATAGGAATTGGTCTCTGCCTTCATAAAAATACAATTAAGGTAACAAGGGTCACAGAGATGCATTGATTTTCTATCAGTTTGTATAATTCAATATTATGCACCATATATTTGATAAAGAACTATGGGAAAATGTAGAAGGGAGAGATGAGTAAACTTAATCTATCCAAGAAGGTTTCATGTGGATTCGAGAGTTTAAGATGGATTTGGTAATCTGAGGATAAAGGGAAGGAGAAACTAGACAGGGGACTGTGGGCGTAATAATATGGGAATGAGTTCACAGAGTGTGCATCCTGTTAAGATTTGAGGGTGTGTGTTAGGAACCCTGGGGAATATGGTAGGGGGTGTAGAATGGTGTAAGTTTGCAGAGGACCTAGAAAATCACTGTTTTGTAGTTTTGAAGTGATTCCAAACACTTAGATAGCTTATTATGTGAGTGACATATGTGTGGGGGTAATAAGAACTTGGAGTAAACTCCCCTTCCCTTTCAGAATGTTCTGGCACAGCTATCAGATTCCATATGTGAATTTTTGGCCTCAAGTATTTGACTCCAAAATGCATATAAAACTAAAAGTGTGACCAACATTTCTAACACTTAGGCTGTGGCAGGGCTTCACTTTGCCAGCTGCATCTCCAAACACTGAGAGCTCAAGGCCATACCTTGGTAGTGTCTTTAAAACAATGTTTTAAGATATTTTAACTGACGTATGGTGACTGTACAGACCCATGGAATACAGTATGGCATTTCAATACATGCACACAGTGTATAATAATCATGTCAAGGTAATTGACATATTTATGACCTCAGAGATTTATTATTTCTTTTCATTGGGAACGTTAAAAATTCTCTTTACTACTTATATTGAAATATACAAATTAAATTAGTTGTTGTCAACCATAGTTATAAGTCACATAGTTCTACTGTGCATAGAACATTAGAAGTTATTCCTCCCTTTAAAATGTACCCCCTTACCTATTAATCATCTCTCTCTCCATCACTCCTCCTCTCTACCCTCTCAGCCTCTGGTAACCACATTATACTTTCTACTTCTATGAGATTAACTTTTAGCTTCTGTATATATGTGACAACATGTGGTATTTGTCTGAGTCTGATTTATTTCACTTAACATGACTTCCTCCAGTTCTATTTATGTTGCTACAAACAACAGAATTTCATTTCTTTATGACTGAGTAATATTCCACTGTATACATACATGAACCATGTTTTCTTTGTTCCTATCAGCCTTTGAGCTAGCCCTGGAGCCTTACTAGCTACCTCTCTAGCACTGCCCCCTAGTGTCAGAGGATCTTATGTGCTGTCATGGATCTTCATGATTAAGTTAAAAAAGTGGTTAAGACTTCTCTTCCAAGAGCCTCTGGAGTACAGGCTCACCACCATCTCCCCCCATTAGACTGACATCACACAGAGGCCTGCTTCCATCTTAACTGGGCAACTAGATTTCAATAATTGGAGCCTAACAAGATTAGTAATCACTATCTGGCTAATGCACTACTTTAATGTACGTAGCAATGTTCACATCATCAGTGTACACCATAATACATGCACCATAAGATACACCAGAAATATTTTGCATAAAATACACAAAGTGAATACATTCCATATGAGAGATTTATTCTCATTATTTTCCTCCCCTAAGAAGTAGGAACAAAAGGAAAGAAAAAAAATCCTCTTTGGGTGATTTGCAAAATTATACTTTGATTGTCTCTTTATTTTAACCCCATAAAACAATCATTCATAAGAGACTTATTGGAGGCAGTGAAAAGTTGTAAGTTTATCAGTTGAGAGGTTTTGAGCTGTAAGTAATAGAAAATTTGACTTAATTTGCCTTAATAAAGAGAAAAAAATCTATCCTGACTTCATATAAAGTCTGAGTGCAGGGCCTGGGTTAGCATTTTTCCCTCTATCTTTCTTTGCTAGTTGACTTATACTGAGGCTCACTTTCCTCATAGTCACAATGTGGCTGCTACAATTCCAGAAAATGCCAAACACAATGTCCTGATGACAAAGATAGGGCATCTCACCTTGGTTGACTTTAAAAAAAAAAAAAAAAAAAAAAAAAAAGCTTATTTAAAGAAGTAAATTTTTGCTGGTCATGGTGGTACACACCTGTAATCCCAGTGGCTCCCAGTGGCTCCCGGTGGGAGGCTGAGGCAGGAGGATGGTGAGCAAAACAACTAGCCTCAGCTAAACAACTCAGTGAGACCCTGTCTCTAAATATAATACAAAATAGGGTTGCGATGTGGCTCAGTGGTTAAGTGACCCTGAGTTCAATCCCTGGTACCCCACCCCCCACAAAAGTAAACTTTTCCCCAAGTCCTTTGGGTTTTTCTTCCTATTCATTGACCAGAATTATATCATGTTTGCTTAAAGCAATCATTGACAGAAGAAAAGGCATCCTATGAGACCAGAGCTGGAGATATCTTTCTTGAAACCTAAGGGTAGACAGAAGAAAGTGAATCCCTGAACAAATTTGTATTTTTTTTTAGGAGAAAGGAAGTGCTATTGCCTATTGTAAGGTGGATCAGGTTTTATATGGCTTGATGCTTACACGTTTCAGGGTCCCTCTTTAAGAAAATTCATATAAACTTATGAATATAAAATGAGAAATTAAGAGAATATTTCATGAAGTGAGAATGTAATTCAGCAAATGATAACATTTAAAAAATGTCAGATATCATAAAATGAATTTAAAAAAATACATTTTAAGTAATTACCTAGCACGTTCCAGGGGAACTTTCCCTCCCTTCTGGGGGGTGGGCTAGACGCTCTTTAAAAATATCTACACATGATCAGGATTCTGAGTACTATCTGCTACAGTGATGATACATAACTGTTTTCCCTCAATACAGTGAATCAAAAATATTTTTTAATTGATAGTTTTTTTTAAAGCTTCTTTCAACTTGATAATTTGCTATTGACAATATCCTGTAAAGATTTAGGGTTGTTGCTAACATTGAAGAAATCCCCATCCAGCTTCTTGTATAAATGAGTTGTAAGATTTCAGGGGATTTCAAGTTTTCTTGTATGCTGATAAATCTCAAATATTCTATTTGTTCAATGACACTCATGAAACCATTTATTGTCAGTGCCCTCATTATAATGTGTGTTATGGGTTTTGTGCTAAATTTGTTGATGTCAGTATTTTGTGTCAAATCAACAAGAAATTGAAATTGTTTCCAATGTGCCCACAGGAGCCAAATTACTCATCAAATGATGAAATGACCCAAGAGCCTATTCATTAATTTCATTTATAATATATCTTTTCTTCTTATGTCTTACAGCTCCCCCCACACCAAAAAATATTCTGAGTGTAGTGCAAATAATTCCTAAATCTCACTATTTGCTTTCAACCAATGTGTGTTTACCTTGAAATGAACCACATAGACATATTCCACTAAACCCCAACTAAATGTACCCCCAGCTAAACTTCCCCTTATCAGTATATCATAAAACACCCACAGACCCAACCACCATTCAACACAAGGTCAAGTGTGAGGAACAGAAATGAGCAAAAAATGTCAGAGGTCACAACCAATTGTGGTTAAAAAGTCTTACACAAATATGTAACCTGGTAAGAAATGTTTGCTTATATCTGGGCCTTGGACAGAAGCCCAGGCAAGTGAGTGGTCTCAGAGCTCAAACGTCAATAGCTTCATCTTTGTGTGTGTGTGTGTGTGATTAAAACAAACTTTTCTATTTTAAGTTAATTTGAAACTTACAGAAAAGCTGTGAAAATAGTAGAGTTCCCATCTACCCCTTACCCGGTTTCCCCTCCAGTTAACATCTTACATTTCCCCAGCCCAGGAAATCAACACAATCGCGGTGCCGTGAACTAAACTACAGACCAGACTCACACAGCACCATTTTCTGCACTGATGTCCATTTTCTATTCCAGGATCCTGCCCAGAGCACTATGTATTTAGATACTATTTCTTCTCTCTCTCTTTTTTAGTAGATTTTCTATTTTAGAAACATTTCTGTTGGTGAATTATAATTATACATAATAGTCGGTTTCATTGTGGTGTATTTGTACCTACACGTAGCACGACATGGTCTAATTCACTCCCCCTATCTCCCCTTTGCTTCTCTTTCTTCCTCCCCTGATCCCCATCTTCTACTTTCCTGGTGTCTCTTCAAGTTTCATGAGTTCCCTCCCCATTCTTTTTCTCTGTAGCTTCCATGTATGAGAGAAAATATATGACCTTGACTTTCTGAATCTACCTTATTTCACTAAGCATAATATTCTCCAGTTCCATCCATTTTCCTGCAAATGGCATAATTTTATTCTTCTTTATGGCTGAATAAACTCCCATTGTGTGTGTGTGTGTGTGTGTGTGTGTGTGAGAGAGAGAGAGAGAGAGAGAGAGAGAGAGAGAGAGAGAGAGAGAGATAGAGAGAGAGAGATTGGTTGGCAGACCCTTAGGTTGATTCTGTAACTTAGATATTGTGAATTGCACTACTATAAAGATGGGTATGCATGTAATGCTATAGTATGCCGACTTAAATTCTTTGATCAATACCAAGGAGTGGTATAGCTGACTCACATGGTAGTTCCATTTCTAGTCTTTTGAAGAAATTTCATACTGATCCATAGTGGTTGTACTAATTCACAATCCCACCAGCAGTGTATAAGTGTTCCTTTTTCTCTGCATGTTAACCAACTAGCTTCATCTTAAGTCCACCTCTGGTTCCTGGGTATCTACCAAGGCCTGCTATCATGTTATAAGGAAAATCAGAAATCTTCAGGAGCAGTGAAGTGAGGAGAGTCTGAAATAAGGGATTGCAGAAACCAGGGTATATCTGGTGATGGGACTCAGGAGAGGCCATGGGCCTGGAATGGAGTAGGGAGGTAGACCATCCTGGAGGCAAACACTACAATGTCTGGGCAGCGAGTGGATGTAAAAGCACTTGAGAGAGGGTCAGATCAGAAAGTCTGGATCAGCAGAATGATGACACCCCACTGCTGGGGAAAAAGTAGCTGGAGGGGGGAATTGTCATATCCCTTACAAGGCAGGCCATGACTTAACTAAGTGCATCAGGAGGGGTCAAGATCTGAAGCTAGCTGAGCCTTCAACAGATGTTGGGGGCAGTTTGGCGCAAGAAATGTCTAACTCAGCTTATTCATTAGACCATGGCAAATCTAGAAGGAAACCCAGTTTTTCTGATTCCCTGTTTTTTTTTCTTTACCCTAGGACTACCTCCCAAATACAACTTTTACCTCATGCTAAGCATTCCAAGCTGGAAGAAGGTATTAGTTTTTGCCTAAGGAAAGCCTTCCTGGGAGGTTGCCCCACCAACTCTTAGTGGGTGGCTGTTCTTATTGATGATTTTATCAGTTGTAGTGAATCTGTGCTGAGTGCTAAGAACATCTTTAAAACAGGGGAGGTGGTGGTGTTGGGGAAACTTATTGTATTAAGTCTTTCTCATTTTAGATTCCCCCCTCCCTCTGCCTCCCACAGATACTTGGCATCCCATGCCAAAATATGCATTCTAGTGCCTTCAAGCAAAACTAGTTCTTCTACCAGTAAGAATTTCAACTCTAAACTTTCTGTTGGTTTCTCTTCAAAAACCCTTCACCAAACTTTCAGCACACAAAAATAGAAGCATTTCAGTCTCTGAAGCAGTTTAGTGACATTTTGGATGTTGCTTCTTAAAGGGTATTTTTCATTTGTTCAACAAATGCTTATCAAGTGTGATAAGCTCTATGGTAGTCCTTAGCACATACATCAGTGTACAAATGTAATCATGATGCTGCTTATCTTGGATAATGAATCACAATCAAATGTGAAATTTTAAGTCTCCTAATGGAGAGGTGCATACTTGGACTATATTCAGCTGATATTCAGATGCAATTCTGCTGTATCAGGGGTTAAAATATTAAAATGTGTCCATGTTGAC
Source organism: Marmota monax (assembly GCF_021218885.2). Classification (NCBI taxonomy): domain Eukaryota; kingdom Metazoa; phylum Chordata; class Mammalia; order Rodentia; family Sciuridae; genus Marmota; species Marmota monax. The sequence continues at coordinate 44,954 of NW_026692973.1, forward strand.
TGTAGCTTCATCTTAAGTCCACCTTAAGGTAGTTTTCTCAGATGGCTACCATCCTTTCCTTCCCTCTGTATGGACAAATGCTGTTGCAGTTTTTCCCTTCCCCTAAATCTGGGCTGACCTTGAGACTTGCTTTGACTATGAGAGTGCACTGAAAAGATGCTACGGGACTTCTTAGCTAAGGACTTAAGAGGATGGGTAGCTTCTGATTCCATCCTTTTATGACCATCATGTGAAAAGTCCAGTGACCACCATGCATGCTGTGAGAAAGCTAAGCTAACCATAGGCAGAGGCCAGGTGGAGAGAGTGATGTCTAGCTAGGTCCCTGCTGTTCCTCTGTTCCAGTTGAGACAGCAGGTATTCCACAGGAGGAGCAATCTTGGATATTCCTACCTCTGTAGACACTATGTGTATCAGAAAAATGACCCAGTTGAAACTAGTCCAGATTGTAAAATCATGAGGAAAAAAAATAAATTGCTGTTCCATGTTTTGGAGAAGGGTATTATATAATAGTAAAGCTGTTTCCTTGAACTCCAGAGTATCATCTCCCCTGTGTCTGGGGTCCCTCAAACCTTGTGTTCAGGGCCCCCAGGTCTATTTCTCCCACCTGTATAGTAGCATGGTTAATTCCTCGCCCATCATGAAGCCTCCAGGATCCTATTCCAGCATCCATTCTGATGGTGGCTCTGATCTGATTCATTTATGTCTGCATAGTACCAGAAAAGGTTTTGAGTACCAACTTTGGATGTAGGCCATTGTAGGATCTTATAGTGGTGGCATTTTACCTCTTCATAAATGCCAGGAAAGGAGTCCCTAAGTTGCACTTGAGCTGAGATCTAAATCTGCTGACAACAGAGAGGAAGGCATGACTACAGAGACAATGTGTAAGAGAACTCTGTGACAAAACCAAAGATGGTGGAAAGAGAAACCAAAACAGTGATCAGAGTGAGAGATATGTAAGGGTCTGGACCTCTAATGCTCCAGTTGATTGGAGTAAATGCTCTAGTTGATTGGAGTAAAAGGCACCCATACAGAGTGAAAGGCACCCATACAGAGACATGCCAATGACCTAGTAGAGTCAGTAGGTCAAGAGCAGAATTGCAGCTGAATCACTGGAATGGTAGACTGTGAATGGGGCAAAGGACACCCTTCTGCAGTTGCGGACTGACCTCCAGAAGTGCTGCAAAGCTGAGGCAGCAGCAGATGGCCTATAGGCCTATTGATTGGAGTGATCTGTATTATGCTTTGGATCTGGAATGTCCCCCAAAGGCTCATGTGTTAAAAACAATCCAGCAATATTTCAAGGTAGGATTTTGGGATATGGATGGATTCTGAGGGCTCTGACCTCATCAATGGATTAATTCATTGATGGGTTAATAATCTGATATTACTGGGAGGTGATAGAAAGTGGTAAGGGGGAGCTAACTGGAGGAAGTAGGTCACTGTGGGGGTGCCCTAGAAAGGCCTTTTTTTTTCCTGGCCTCCTCTCTTTTTCTCTGTTTCATGACTGCCGTAGCTAAGCAGCTTTCCCATGCCGTGTCCTTCTGCCATGATCTTCTGCCTCACCTCAAGCCAGATCAATGGAACCAGCCAATCACGGACTGAAACCTTGGAGACCATGAACCCAAATAAATCTCCGTCTTTAAGTTATTTTATCTAGTCACAATGACAAAATTCTGACTTACACAATCAGTATACCTATTGTTTTCCTTATCCATTCACACAAGGTTGCCAGTACAATGTTTTATTATTAAATTAGTTGCCAACATTGAATTTCAAAAGTTTTTAAGTAGAAAAGTCTCACACTTGGGATTTTGGTGTGTGTGGGAAGATAGTTCTACCATATTCTACTGTATTTCTATAATAGGTGGAGGTGCATAGAAGCTACTTGATCTAGATGAAGCGCACATCTCTTTGCAGCAGTCTCCTCTGCTTTCTGGGGTGTTTCCCAGCACTGGAGACCAGTGTTAGTCAACATATACTATCCTACACAGGTCCTATGCACACACTGCCCTGCTCACTTGACCCCTGGAGGCACAGGCATTCTGATCCCTTGTTAGGATGTTGAAGATATTGTATAATGGAGATCCTTAGTGTCTGTGAAGTGCGGTTGCTAGATTTAACAAACACAAAAAACAAAATAAGTACGACCAAGTGACAAAATAGGCTAGTTGAATTTGTGTTTCTGGTAAAAAAGTTATTTTTCAGTGTATGTTTCGGATATTGTAATAATTGACAGCCCTCTTTGCGAGGCAAAGAAGAGTGGCAACTGAGATTATGCCCTGCTCTCTGCATTCCCAATACACATAAGCAGGGACATCTCCTACACATGCCTGTCCATGCCATGCCTCCGTTGACTGAGGCAACCTTTTGCAATGTTGTGTTTCTTGGAGCTGAAGCTAATGTGACATGTAGTGCAGGAGCGGCCGATTCATGGAAATTGACTGAGAAGCCCTGAGGGTTAGAGTTGGAAGATAGTTTGGAGAAAGATGGTAGTGAGTTCTGAATGCCGGGCTCAAGGTAGATTGAGCCCATGGGAACTGTGTTTCAACAAGTCACCGCTTACATCTCTGTTTTGAGGTGGCATTTCTGCAGTAGAGGTTTCAAGAGTGGTGGGGGTGGTGTGTTACCTAGAAGGTTGTGGTGGTACAGAGGTTTGAGGTAACATGGGTCTCCATTGAAAAGTGGAAATTGGGAGGAAGAGTAAGTCATAAAGGTGACTGCTTTGAAGGAAGAATCAAGGGGCTTTGGTGACAGCATGGACTAGTGAATGAAGAACAAGAGGAATCAAACGTATTGGTGACACTATTGTGGTTATGAAATAGTGACAGCACTGCCCCCAGTTTTATTTCTGAGGAAGTTGGGAGGGGATACTTCCTTGAAGGAGAGGTGAACAATGACTTTTTAGATTTACATTTTTATTTATTTATTTATTTTTTTTGCAGTACTAGGTATTGAATCCAGAAGTGCTCTAATACTGAGCTATATCTACAGTCGCCCCCCTCCCTTTTTTTGCTTATTTAATGAATTTGTTAAATGTAAATATTTGTGTTATACTTTGTAGTAATACAAAATATTTATTTTGATACAGGATCTCCCTAAATGTAGAAGCTGGCCTTGAACTTGAAATCCTGCTCCAGTCTACTGAGTAGCTGGGATTTCAGGTGTGTGCCACAGGGGAGCGATGCCCTTTTAGATTTGTTGAGTTTGAAGTGTAACCCAATGGAAAAGACTAAAAGTGGTTAAAAATTTTATTAAATTACAAAAGCAACTAGTATTAAGTCTGTGTTAACTGTTCTAAGAACTTTACACATAATTGATTTATGAAATTATTTTTTCCTCACAAAAAATCTTCTGAAAGAGAAACTACCATTACTCCTATTTTGTAGATTAGGAAACTGAGTAATAGAAGTTTGGCAACTAGTCTAAATTTAGGCAGTTAGTAACGTTCCACCCCAGTTGTCCCTGCTGACTTCCATGGTTCCTCAAAGTTAGACCTAAGGATTTGTTTTACAGCTCCTCCTTATTTGATGAAATCAATGTAGAGCAGAGGGGAAAATTTTCATATTAATAAATAAATAATAAATAAGCAAATTAAAATATCATATTAATCAATATTTTATAACAGGAAATATATAAATCAGGCTAGCTGTCCAAATTTAAATTAAATTTATATACAAAAAAGAATCCAATTGATTAAATTATGTCATGTGTTTGAATGAATGAATATGTTATGATAGATCCCTTTATTATGTATAATCATATGCACCAATTAAAATTAATTAAAAATAATCAAAATGAGTTTGTGCCCATGTGGTACAACTATCTTTTGAATTATAATAAAAGTACTTTAATTTTGTCATTTTAATTTCAGCATTTGTATTTAGTAAGGCTATAGGTAGAGATTAATAGTGAGATAAATCATTAATAAATAATATTGTGCCTTTGGAGAGCCTTTTAGATAATATTAAAATCATCGAAATGCATCAATTAATACCAGTCTTCATTTAATATAATGTGAATTTAATTATATTTTAGTATAAATTTTATTATAATTAAATTCATATTTTATAATTGGCAATTTTCCTATACATGTGGTTGAAAGTAAGCTTCTTGCAAGAACTCAGTTATTTCATATTAAAAAGTAACATTAAATTTATTTATTTCTTCATTTTTGTGGTGCTGAGGATTGAACCCACAGCCTTGCGTATGCTAGGCAAACGCTTTACCACTGAGATATAATCCCAACCCCTTTATTTTTTGCATGTGTGTATAATATTAATGCATTTTCATAGATCCATTTTACTTAAGTAATACATTCTTGCTGCATTGGAAATGGTGTTTGTCCTTTTGGAGAGAAGTGTTGGATCATGTTCTTAGATTAATAACTGTCATCATTGTCTTGTTGTGGAAACGTTTTGAAAGAGAACATTGCATTCCTGAAGTCAGAGTGTGGTTCTTGATTTCAGTTTTCATGCACACTCAAGTTCTCCTGGAAAAGGGAATGTGAACAACGGGAAATTGCATCCATAGAGCCATCAAGGGTCATCTCCAGTGTGGGAGGTTTAGGACACAGGTGCACAGGACAACTGCTGCCTCTTCCTTCTGAGCCAGCAATTGTGTGTCCAACTTCACAGACAGGAGGGGAGATCTGGGAAGGAAAACATCTTTACTCTCATGCATGTTTTGGCTTATTGCTAACTCTGCCACAGGTCATTTGGGTTGTGAGAGTGGTCTATTTGTGTGTGCAGCCTGGCTCTTTTAAACACAGTACTTTCTCCTAGTAATGGAGACATAAGAAAATAAAAAAAGTCACCTCTGGGAGAGATAAATTCAGGACCACTCTGTGAGCAATAGTGTACCCCCGACTCTCTCCAGTAATCCACTGCTGATGGTGCTGGCCTGACACTGAGAGAACTTGCTCATGTGTTTATTGATAGAAGTGCTGGGGTACTTTGGGGAAGACTGAGGGCAAAGTTCTCAAGATGCCAGTGGATCCTGGTGCTGGGCTGTTGAACTACTGTGGAGTAACTGACTTGTGAATTTTGTGGGTGTGTTGGAAAAATCTTTTTGAACTTATGCAAAGCAGATGAATAGGCTTTAAACAGATAAAATCAGATGAATTCATATAACTAGGTCCAGCCTGAGTGTTTGGGGAGTGAGAATGCAAAGAAGAAATCTTGAGACAGGTTTGCTAAACAGGGTGTGTTTGTGTGTATGTGTGCATGTGCACTTGCATGGGCTTAAGAACTCTCATCCAAATTTCTATGTGACTTCCAGCACCTGTATCAGAAAACCTGATTCTAATGACATTCATTCTCCGCTCCCCAGCATACCATCCATTTCCTCTTATTTCTGACTGTCAATAGTAATGTAAACTTTACTTTTTTTGGACACATGCTTTTTTTTGTAACGAAGATAAACAGGGGGAAACTCCATGAAGATTTATTTGGACACTTGATCAAAACAAATCTTATAATTGAAAACATTAATAACTTATAATTGTTTAAAAAATGGAAATTTGTTTCATCTTACACAAGTTCTTCTATTGGCCACTTGGAATAAAATTTTAAAACCTTCTGAATAGGTCATCTAAATGTATTTTTTCTTATAAATAGGTTGAAGCAAAAGCAGATTGCTCTTTCCCTATTTCCTTGACTTCACTGTGTGATGTTGCTTATGAAGGCCAGACACAAAATGAGGTGTGTGTGTGTGTGTGCATGTGTGTGTGTGTCTGCACATATGCATACATATAGAATCAGTTTTCTTCTCAATGAAAAGCACAGGAATGTGTCCCCTGCTTCTTCTATGGTTGTGCAGCTTCACACAGCACAAGGTTGTACTCTTGGCTTAGAATGGAAATTCTCTCAGACTCCTCCAACTACTTTTCTGGTGATGGCTTCAGAATTATGATAAAGACAGGTAATAAGATGTTTCATGAATAAAAGGTCTAAGTCAAAATTTTAATTTGGAAAAACTAGTGCAAAGTAGATTACTTGATTAAAATCCAATGGTTCACATTCCAGGGTGTTCTTCTGACTTCTACTCTTTAGTAGACACAAATGCAGCAAAGATCAAGATTTTATTTTAAACAAAAATTGTTTTATTTTTTTCTATCTGGAAGTGAGGGGAGATAGAAGGCAGAATAAATCTATTTGTAATTTCTTTTCAGGAAATACATTAAGCAATGGGTGAATAATTTTATGTTCAGAGTCTAGATTACTTTAAAAAATCTAGGCAATTTATATTTATTGTACTTAGGGGACAATCTAAGAAAATACTATAAGTAAAGTATTTCACCCTGCCTTGTCTTACAGTTTTACATAGAAATTTGGTTAAATGATAGAGGATGCATCTAAGGGAATAAAATTATAAAGTGCCAGTGAAAATAAGAAAAAAATTGTATTTGAAAGCTGCTAAACTAGCTTTATAAATGTAAACTCATTCACTGAAAGATAAATAGTAAACATATTTTTATTATATACTACACATGTCTGGTAGCACATGTATAACCATAGTAATTACTGTCTTATTATAATAATATATATATCTGCTATAATACTTTCCTTAATGAAGCAATGCTTTTTTTTTTTTTTGTAGCCCTTCCTAGTAAATGCATCATGATTGTGTAAATGAGCATCTGTTTTAAGTTATAGATGCCTCTGCAGCATCTTGGGGTTTGGTTGTTTTAGGGATAGTGAATGTTTTTACTTTTGTATTTTTATACAAGGACAGCTTTTGTATAAAAAAAGATTTTTTACATAAAAAATGGGGGAGGGGGTTGTCTCTCCCCAGTTTCGTGGGACTTTAAAATCTACATTGTTTTTCTTATAGTTTATAATAGTGGAGCCCATTACCTCCTTTAGTTAACACTACTTCCTCTTTTGTCCCACAGGGTTCTCAAAGTCAGCTCTGGTGATTGAAGAAAGTTACTTATGCTCAGGTGTTTGGAGAAAGAAAAAAATGTTTCTAGTATTTCTGAAAAAATTTTATTTCTAGAAATGGGGGTGTAATCTATTACCAAATGCCATCTGCAAGTCAAGCAAGATGATATTATGCATCTTTAATCAGTTAAATTTCCAAATTATTTACACTTTAATTCTCAACTTACTTTACAAGGTCTTTGCCAAGTTTGCTTTGAATTAGATGACTTTGCTTGAAAGTTTACCAAGGAAGATGTTTAGGACAGGGAACTTCAAATTCCTAACCCTGAAGCATCGTGGAAGAAGAGGAGGTAGTGCAATTTCTTTTTTTGTTTTAACTCATTGAAATATTTGATTACAGTTTATTTTCATTTAATAGTTTCATCTAAAAGATTATTTTAGTGGTACCAAATCCTAGTGATCATGAGAGTGTTCTTATTCCTGCCAGCTAGAAGATCTGAAATGCTGTTATCAGCCAATATATTCTGGATCCACCAATTTGAATAATGATCTATCAGCTTTGGAGATTTGGATTTCTTAAGATTAGAGACAGCTGTGGGCAGAAAGAAAAGTCCACATTCCCCCACCCCTCCTCTTCCTTCTAACATTCCCACAGAAATTAATATGCTTTGAGCTGAGCCGACTCAGACACAGAGGAGTCAAAGCTGGAGGATTTATTTGAAAAGGAAACCCAAGAAAAATCCTGACACATCTTGCAAAAACCTATTAAAATCTAAACATGACTGCAGTCCAAAGCCTGCCTGTGAAGTGTGGGTTGAGGGGAGATGGTCCAGACCTGGAAACCCTAAATCTATTTGTGTTTTTTGCTGAACTTGGGTCTGGCTCCGTGACATATAGCATTAGATATTCCATAAAGGAGATAAAATCCATCCTGGGGCATAGTTGGACAGGTTGGATCCTTATGGAGGTGGTAGTTTTTGGATGAAATATGGTATATCCAGGGTGAAGTACCCAAGAGGTGGAGAATCACTTTTAAATACCTCCTTCTTGGGCTTTTACTCTTGAAGTCAGTATCATTTATAAACTATTTAAAGATGGACAATTTTATATCATTGAAGAGTTTCTCTTCTTTACTTTTTCTCCTTCAAATGGGAAATAAAATAGTATAGGGGAAGCGTGTTGAAGAAGATTTTCAAGACCCACTTTCCTGCCTCCATTTCTTGTGTGCAGTAAATCAATGGAGTGATGCATGGGAAAAATCTCCTGTTTCTGTGCAACTGAAATAAAAGGGAAAGGGAGGAAAATAACCCAACTGCCAACTGCATTGCAATCATGAGAAGCCACTGTTGGGAAGAATGCTTTGCTAGTAAATCAGTGCTGCGCCCCTGCCAAGAGGGCATGGTGGTACAAAGGGAGGCATGAAGCTCAAAAACTAGACAGCTATCATGTGTGGCTCCTGACCCTCAGTTATGGGAGGCTGTCTTTCGGGGTTCCAGCTCTGACATTGCAATCCTGGGGCCAACTTTTGGCTCTGCCATGGGTTGGCTGAATGGTGTATTACCCAGTGAGACTCAGCTGTGTCATTTGTGAAGAAATTATTCACAAAGCTGTTATGGAAAGTAAAGAGGATGAGGTATCGATCTGAGCACAGCAACATCGCTAAATAAGAACTTAGTAAAATGTCAGTGCCTACATTCTTAGGAATATTCACTGGTAAAGAGGAAGTTATAAATCTCAGATGTTAGAAAAAATTTATGTGAGTCTGCTTTTCATGGCTAAGACTGAAATACCCGACAGGAAGATGTTAGCTGAGGAAAAGTTTATGCTGAGTTCACAGTTTCAGAGATTTAGTCCGTGGTCAGCTGACTCCATTGCTGTGCACCCAAGATGAGGCAGAACATCATGGCAGAAGGACATGGCAGAGAGAAGCTCTTCACTCATGGTGGCCAGGCAGCAGAGAGAAAGAGAAGAGAGGTGTGGAAGGGCTGCAAGGAAGATGAACCCTTCCAGGGCATACCCCCAGTGACCCATGTCCTCACCTACCTACTACTGTTATCACCCAGGTAGTTCATTCAGACTAGATGGACTGATTAGGTTATAGCTCACCTAATGTAATCATTTTCACCTCTGAATATTCCTGCATTAACACAGGAGCTTTTGGGGGAACCCTGCATATCCAAATCATAACAACATTATAATGGAAATAATTGTTCCATAATATTTAAATATACAGATGTGAATATTTTGTGGAGACAAGAAGATGTTCTGGATTATTAGAAATGGTGATGTTTTAACTTTCCAAATATTGATTGAGTATTCCTTGTCCAAAATGCTTGGGACCAGCCAAACAAACTTTTGATTTTGAATTTTGGAATCTTGGAATAATCATAATGAGATATCTTGGGGATGGGACCCAAGTCTAAACATGAAATTCATTTGTTTCATGTATATTTTATAGATAATGTCTGAAGGTAACTGTTCAATATTTTTAACAACTTTGTGCATGAAACCATGTTTTATTGTGGGTTTTCTGCTTGTTGTATCATGCCAGTGCTCAAAACATTTTGGATTTTGGAGCATTTCGAATTTCAGATTTTTAGATTGAGGATGCTCAACCTATAGCTTGGAAAGTAGATCCTGCAAAAATGCATTGTGGCCAGGTACAGTAGCACACACCTGTAATCCCAGTGGTTTGGGAGGCTGAACCAAGAGGATCACATGTTCAAAGCTAAGCCTCAGCAATGGAGAGGCACTAAGCAACTCAGTGAGTACCTATCCCTAAATAAAATACAAAATAAGGCTGTAGATGTGACTCAGTGGCTGAGTGCCCCTGAGTTCAATCCCCAGTACCTGTCCCTCCCACCACAAACAAAACAAAACAAAACAAAATGCCATTGAAATAAAAACTAGTCATGACTTCATATAAAATCTGACTGCAGGGCCTGGGGTTAGCCTTTTTCCCTCTTTCAGTCTTTGCTGTTTGACTTATACTGAGGCTGACTTTCCTCATAGTCCCAATGTGGCTGCTATAGTTCCAGAAAATGCATCCAAACACAGTGTCCAGATGACAAAGATAGGGCATCTCACCTTGGTTAATTTTTCAAAAAGAAACTTATTCAAAAAATTAAACTTAAAAAAAAACAACAAAAAAAGCCAAAAAAGTAAACTTTTGCCAGTCATGGTGGAGCATACCTATTATCTCAGTGGCTCAGGAGGCTGAGGCACGAAGATGGTGAATTCAAAGACAGCCTCAGCAAAAGCAAGGCACTAAACAACTCAGTGAGACCCTGTCTCTAAATAAAATTAAAAAAAAAAAAAAGGCTGGGGATGTGGCTCAGTGATTGAGTACCCCTGAGTTCAATCTCCAGAATCCTCCCCCCACCCCAAAAAAATACAATGTGGCTAAGAATGCATTAAATGGTGATCTGTGGATATTTAGAAGAGGAAGCAGTGTTACTAGAATCTGTAAGTTTTTGCTAAGGTAAGATGTATTCAGTATGCAATCCCTCATGTTTTATTTAAGCCAACATGGAAAGAAATGTAAAATCAATTACAAATAGGCATCACTTAACAAAGGAGATTGTGTTCTGAGAAATGTGTTGTTAGGCCATATCTTTATTGTGTGATCATTATAGACAACTTACACAAACCTAGATGGCAAGGGTCAAGCATTCAGCATAACTTGAAGCAATCAAGAGGCGTGATAATATGATTATTATGGCATGATTCACAATAGCCAAATTATGCAATCAGTGCAGGTGCCCACCAGTGGATGAATAGATAAAGGAAATGTGGTATATATGCCTAATGGAGTATTAATCAGACTTAAAGAAGAATGAAATCATGTCCTTTGCAGGAAAATGGATGGTGCTGGAGATCATCATGTCAAGTGAATAACCCAGATTCAGAGAGGTTCACATGAAACCTCATATGTAGAATCTAGGGAAGGAGAAAGAGAAGGATAAGAGGAAGGAGGAAAGACAACTTGAAAGTAGAAAGGTGGATTGTTACAATTTAGATATGAAGTGTCCCCCAGAGATTCGTGTGTTTAGGGCTTGGTCCCCAATGCAGCAATGTTCAGAGGCTGGGCAATTGGGAAGTGATAGGATCATGAGGGCTTTGACCTTATCAATGTATTAATCCACTGACAGCTGAAGGATGATTGGGAGGTGGCGGAGACTGTGGGAGCAGGGGCTAGTTGGAGGAAGTAGGTCACTGGGAGAGGGACTTGGAAAGGTGTTTCTCATCCCCATGCCTTTTCTCTTTCCTGGATACCATGAGGAGAGCAGCTTTCTTCCTCCATGTGCTTCCACCATGATGTCCTGCCTCACCTCAGACCCAGAACAATGGAGCCAGCTTCCCATGGACTGAGACCTCTGAAATCGTGAGCCAAAATAAATTTTTTATATGTTATAAGTTTGTTATATGCTTGTATGAATATGCCACTATGAAACCCCTTATTTTATATACTTAATAGGCCCAAATAAAAAGATGTCTTAAGCAAAATATATGTCTGCTTCCTGTGTAACACAACATACTGTTTGCAGTAAGCTTATTTGTTTCATAAGGAGAAGAAGTCCACTCCAAAATAATTTTAAAAAATTTACAGTAGAGTGAATCTATAAACCAGAAACATAGTTGTTTATTATCATTATCAAGTTTTATGTATTGGGCATAATTGTATGTGCTATACTTTTACATGATTGGTGGTGAAGTTGGTTTGTTTATACCCACATCACCCAAACACATGAATAATGTCCCACACTACTCTTTTATTTAACTGTAGAGCGGGACAGTGAGTTGAATTCAAACCTTTGAGACAAACTTGCTTTTTTTTCTTTATGTTTCAAAGCATGTATGTATGTATTTAATTCTGAGAAAGGATCACAGTGGGTTCTCAATTTTAAACTCCATGAAGACAGGGAGTGTTCCCAATTCCTAGAACAGTGCCTGTCATAAATTTCTAGTTGTTAAATGAACGAGTCAGCAAAATATATCATTAAGCAACCACTGTTGGGTAAAACTAACGAGTTACCCAAATGAGGTCTTACTTTTACTTACTTTTCTGCTCTTGGCAATATGTTTGGGCTGGGTTTCTTGGGAAGATTTGTGTGTGTATGCCACAAACTATTTTCTGTTCTTATGGAATTGTGTGAGTTCTACTTACCCACCTTGGGACTATCTTGGAAAAAGTCGGCTCTCCAGAAAGAAGGTGGGAGAGATGGTGTTTGTGATATGACAAGCTAGAAGACAGGAAGGGGACTCCCTGGTTTCACAGAGGATAAAACTGTGGTAGATTGGCAGGTTTAACTGTTAAACATTATTATCCTTAAGGAAATTCCTATAACACACTTCTGCAATTGGTCAAGCATTTAGGTAAATGAATCATCTCAGTCATTCAGCTGCCTGATCAGTCTGTGGAAGGGTATTCTTGGTTTCTGAGGTAAATGGGCCAGTGTCATGTGAGTCCACTTTCTCACTGTAGTCTGTCTTCACTTCTAGTGGTTCTCAGGTTAAATAACCTTGATTTTGTCACCTTTCATCCTTCTCTGCTGCTCCTCATTGTTAAGAGAATTTATTTCCCAGTCCTCTTCTTTACTTGTTTCAAAGTTTACAACTTCTGTAGTAGGCAATATAGAGAAGGAAAAAAAAAAGGGATCTGATGTATATTAATTAAGGATTCATGTGCTAAATGCTTTATGTATGTTATATTATTCATTCCACTTGGGACACATGGATATTGTCATTCCCTTTTACAAGGCACAGCAAAACTAAATTGTTTGCTTATGCTCACTTAGCTGATGAGGGGCATACCCAGGCACCGAACCTAGAATTATCTTACTCCAGAATCCCTGCTACTTGCTTCAGGGTACCTTTCTGTGCTTCACTCCTGGGCACTTTTTCAAACTCTCTCTGGTTAGATATGCAGACAGAGAGGTAGCAATGGGAGCAGGATGATGTGCAGACGTGCAGGTAGCAAGTCAGAGCAGGAAGCAAGGCTGGGTGAATCTTGAACACTCATCTTCCACTCCTCTCTGTCTGTCTCCTCCCCTCATCTCCCCCAACAATCTTCTGCCTCTGAAAGAAGTCATAACAAGGGATTTGTCTCTTGAGATCAAACCAGTGATCCATCCAGCTCAGTTTCCTGTCTCTTGAATTTGGCTGAATCCTGACACTTGACCAGGAGGCACAAGGCTCAGCAGCCCCAGGGTGCACAAACACCAATGCATATTGTAAATGGGATGAAAACATCCTGGTTGACCCCAGACCCATGTGTGCCCCAGAGCAGCAGATTTAATGAAGCAAATGGCCAGGTGAGGTCACAGACCAAATTCCATACATGTTTTGCCCACTAGCTTGAAGGGTCTCCATGCCTCTCACTGTCAGATTTATAGACACATCTGAATCTCATTTTTAAAATTCCAGCCTCTGAGCTTTGATATATTTCCTTCTAATACTTTTCTTGTGGCCTGAGGAGCAAGAGGAGCATTTTCAATCTGTCTTGATATTGAGATGAACAGAGAGGAAATTTTTAGACAATCCTTAAAATGAGCTTAATAATGTTTGTGATGTTGGTGTTGCAGGGACAGGGACAGAGATGGTAATTCTTTTAAAAATGTTTTCTTACTTCAGGTGGAGCTGGTTTAAATTTACTACCCTGCATTTCATGTTATCTCTAAATTATTTCCCCACCAATTATGCATATTGACTGCTGCTATAAGCAAATGATATCTTGTGCCTTAACCGGGTCTAATGTTCACCAACAAGGCAGGTCACAAGGGGCCATGTCAGTGGCTGGGCTAGCAGATTCTTGGTTAGATACAGTAGGAGAAGAAACTCAAAGGACCTGGTGTCCTAGGAGATACCCAACTCTGGCACTCAGACTGACAATACAGGGAAATAGTGGGAAAATGGTGAGTCAATTCAGAAGTAGGGCTTGCATGGTACTGAAGGAAACTCTAGTCAAAGGGCAGATCCCAAAGCCATGTGAACGAAAGAAGTATCCTCCCTGCAGGTCCTTAAAGTGTCTGGGCCACTGGCTGCGCCTTTGCTTCAGCAGTGGATTCTCTGTGATACAGTACAGTGATGGCAGACTGTGATGAAGCCCAGGAGAAGGGAGTACATTTCTATGAGAGCATGTGGAAGAAGCAACTCATATGGTGAGGCATAGCAGGGTGGTCAAGGAGAATCTACCTGAGGAATCAGTATCTAAGCTTCCACCTGGTAGAGGACATGGATCTGGTCAGAAGAGAGGGGAATAAATGTCTGGGCAGAGAGGAGTGTGTAAGAGCATGACCTCAGGTGTTGGGTGAGATACTGGGGATTTTTCATCAGTGGACATTTTGGTGACTGGTGACTCCTTAGTGTTCACTACATAATCTTTATATCATGACACATAGTAGATGCTCAGTAAATACTCACTGAATAACTTAATGAGGAGGGAAAGGCATTTGATCAGAGTAAAAGGTGTAATGGGAGAATGGGGATGGTGGGAAGGGATTTGAGGAATCCCCAGATGGCGGACGTGGAGCTACAGGATTTATTTGCCCAGCTGGATTTTGGTTTGGCTTTGGGTCCACCCCTTCTTTCTATGCCCTTAATTTTGTGAATGGAAATATTTACTCTATACCATTATATACTGGCTACTTGTAAATTGCTTTTAATTTTACAGGAGCTCACAATGTGAGATTGCCTTGAGCCTCAGAGGAGACTTCGGATGTGAACTTCGAGCAATCTCAGAACTGCTAAGATTGTGGGGACTCTTAGAAAGGGACTAAATGTCTTTTCCATTGTGAGATAGTTGTGACCTTTTGGGGGGACAGGGGTGGAATGTTATGGTTTGGATGGGATTCTCTCAGAGAACCAAACCCTAACCCTAAGTGTCACCCAAAAATTGTGAGACAATGCAAGAGGGTTTAGAGGAGAAATGATTGGGTCATGGCCTTAACCTAATTAGTGAATTCATCCCTGATGGGATTAACTGAGTGGTAACTGGAGGCAGGTGGGGTGTAGCTGGAGGAAGTGGCTCATTGGGGGTGTAGCTGTGGGGTATATATGCATCTGATATATATGAATCTCTCTGCTTTCTGATCATAATGTGAGCTGGTTCCCTCTGCCACACTCTTATGTCATGATGTCCTGCCTCACCTCAAGCCCTGAGGAATGGAGCCTGCTCTCTATGGATTGAGATGTCTGAAACCATGAGCCCCTAAATGAACCTTTTCCTCCAAAAACAAATAAACAAAAAGATGGTACAGTATCTCCTACATTTATGTTAGCAAAACAAATATGTTCTTTCCTCTTTTGTTCTTGTTATCTCTCTTATAAGCAACAGTGTCCGAGGGTACATAAAAATTCCTTTAGAATTGAATATTTTGTGAAGTCTGTCTGTGTCCATACATCACACTTGCAAACACATTTCCCAAATCAATATACCCGAAGACCATCCAGACAGACCCTTTGTTTGGCTCTTTAGGGTAAGATGCCCTCTTCACCCTTCCAAATGTCATTGATGCTCAAAGGTTGATTGCAGATGTCATGTCCTCCTAGAGCATTTTCTGATTCACCTCTTCCACTTCTCTTTTCCCGCATAGTCGCATAGTCTAATGTGATTTCCATCACCTTTGAGTCCACAGCATTCATGGTTGTAATTCTCTAATGGTGCATTATTTTTTTCTTTTTCATCTCCCATTTTTTCTCTATTAAATTACTAAAAAGCTTATGGCAATATTTAGGGACTATAGAAGTATACAGTATCAGAAGTGAAGCGTCTGTATTTGTGATCTCATCTGTTTACATACCTACTCTGTCCTGTTAAACAGATGTACTGTCCTTTTTAGGGAAGGTTTACTCTATAAAGTAGACCTCCTGTCAGCCCCCTCAGCATGTGTAGAATTCCAAAGAATGTTCAATCTATCTTTTAATTTGGATTTTAAAAATATGACACATTCTATAAAGAAATCCATGAGTTGGGGCTGGGGTTGTAGCTCAGTGGTTGAGCACTTGCTTCGCATGCATGAGCCACTTGGTTTGATCCTCAGCACCATATAAAAAAATAAATTAATAAAATAAAGATATTGTGTCCATCTAAAAATCTTTAAAAATATTATAAAAAGAAATCCATGAGTGGACAGGATATCTCTGTCTGTCCATTTTGTTTCGATCTCTTGGAAGGGAACAAGGAATTAATTCTCCAGGCTCTCTTCAGGGGCTCCAAATGTATTTTCCCACAATCAGAAGTGAAAGTACCACCTCATCTTCCTGTTCCCTCCTTCCTCCCTTCCTCAGTCCCTCTGTTTCTTATCCCTTTTTTCCCCTCTCACGTAAGGATCAGCAAGCCATTTCTGCAAAGGACCAGAGAGTCAATATGATGACTTTGGGCTGTACAGTCTGTGGAACTATTTGGCTGTGCCACTACAGTGCCAAGGCAGCCATAGGGCACGCATAAATGAATGATGTTTTGTGTTTCAACGAAACCTTGTGGACACTGAAATGTAAATCTCATAGAATTATTATGTCATGGAATGTTCTTTAAAAACTTTTCCCCAACCATTTAAAATTATAAAGATCATTCTAAGCTTGTGAGCCATACAAAAACAGGTAGGCAGCTGATTTGACCAAAGGAACCCTTGTTGCAACCTCTTTCTCTTAAATGCTCACTTCCCTTGTATTGATTTTTGATGAAGTTAACAATGATATTATATTCCTCCTATAAGGGGTGGGGTAAGTGTCGCGACCCCTTGCCCGCAAGGAAGAGGCAACTCGAGAATCTTCTTTCAACAGTTTATTCAGGCCCTTGATATTTCTTCTTCACTCTCTCTGATGCCCCTCCCAGCCTTAATAAAGCATCCCAAGCCCCAATGCAAAGCTGCCGCGTGGAACTTTCTCACAGGGTGGTGAACAGGGTGGTGAAAAATCATGTGCCAATTCTCCCAGATAAGAAGTTGTTTGTCACAGACCACAGCGGAGCCAGCGCCATCTTGTAATGGCGACCATAATCTGCAGAAACGGCAGAAGCGGCTCACCACAGTTCCCCCTTTTCTGTTTTCTTAAAACAATACAGGCGAGAGTAGAGGTCCTATCCCACTGTGCAGAAGTGGTTGCATAGTATGACTCAGTCTTAAGGAGGCGCCTTCCCCAGATCTGAAGCCATATCAGCCGACGCCTTTTTTCGTGGGGCGGGGCGTGAACGCGTCTAACCCGCATGCAATAGGATATGCTCTCCTTGAGGTCCACGTCAAGGATCACTCAAGTATAGTGCCTTGTTTTGCATCCTGTATCGTGACGATGGTGGACGAAGGGGGATAGCTGAGGCTGAACTGTGGCTGTTTATAACGACAAACAAGTTGATAGCACCCTGAAAGAAAGGCACGGACTTTAAGGCGATAGAAATGCACTAGTGTGGAAACCCATCTGCGTGCAATGGCAGTAAGACCGGCAGAGTGCAAGGGCTTTCCAACACTAAGAGAATAACAAGGAAAGTCATGTCGATCCCAGTACAATGTTATAATAACTTGGGGTGTAACGACCATGACAAAGGTTTACTGTTTAAGATGCGCAAGCCAGACTTGAGGTGAGTTGCCATTTTCTAAAGCTGCAAGAGCTTGTATGATCATAGCCTTTTCTTGTGCATGGCGAGTTTTAAGGCGACAGAGAAGCCACAAACAGAGTACAACACTGAAGCAACACATTGCACCAAAAATGCCTATTCCCACCCATTCTTTGAAGAAGGAAAAAGCAGAAGATATCCAATCGGTGAATAGACCCAAAGTCACTGGTTCAACACGGGTACTGTTCAAAACAGCAATCTGAGTTAGTTGAGACTGGATCAAGTTTTCTGCTGCCATGGACCAATTTCCGGCCAAATATTCGCCAATGATGCGGGAGGCATTCCTGGAATCATTAAATCTGACAGAGGTTATGCATAAATGTGCATGTTGGTCAACACAACCCAAAAGCACCAAGTCGGCCAATTCTTCTACCTGAGCTTGGAGTAAATCTATTCTTTGGTTGGCAGCTAAAATCCCTGACAAAATATGTTGATTAATTGAATTTTGGGACTCAAGTATGGTAGAAGTTTGTTGAACAACTTGATTAATGGTGGCAGCAGTTTGTACTTGACTGGCCATGGCCATTCTGGCCGTAACCGCTGCAGCAGCAGACACTGCCACAGCTGTCACTATAGCTGCCGTAATTCCAAAATCTCTACGGGCTCTAATCAGTTCAACAATAGGAAATGACTCTGGATCTGCAGTAACCGGGATCGGGACAAAGGTTGGAAATTTCATAACCATTGCCGTAGTCCAGGAGCCATTCCAACACTCAGACAAATAACAGGTAATATTAGAACAATTAAGCATCCCCTGTAATGTAACATTAGCCAAAAGAAACAGGAACGGAAATTGGAGACGGACTGCTGCGGAGGGTAATGTAGCATTAGATAATTGTGAATTATTTGCAGAAATTTTAAGCCTCTTACTTCGCTCCGAGTCTTGGGTACTGCCAGAAACATTAAACAGCCAACTTTGGACTCCTAATATTTCCCTGGGGAAACACAAGCGCAGACTAGATTAGCCCAATCTGAGGGAGTCATGCAAAATCTAGTAAGTCCCTCCACCTGAGTGAGAGTGAAAGCGGCATCTATGCCATAAGTGCGGACAGATTCTGCCAAGGTTTTAATTATCTTAAAGTCTAAAGGCTCATGATATCTTCCCCTGTTATTGTCCTGAAATACAGGGTATGCAAGTCCCATATCTGTATTAACTGTCCTCCAAACTTGTGCATGAAAAGATCTCCCGGAACCTTGGCTCCCCCCCACATACGGAGGTGGGGCAATCGGCACCATATCTTCTTCTAGATATTCTACCTCCTCCTCCTCAGAGTTTTGTTGACCAATGTTAACTCCCTTCCCCTTCTTACAGTAGGCCTGTGTGCCCTGTGTCTCCTTTTTTTTTTTTCATTTTTATCTTATGTAGTTGTTGTAACAATATATCAAGGTCCTCAGAACTCTCTGAGTTGCTTGTGTTCTCAGGCGTTTTTAATTCGGTCAAGTCTGGGTAGAGCCTTCTCCTATTTTTATCTTCAGGCTCTTTTGCCTTTTCACTACTGTTACTTTTAATACTCTCTGCCACTTCACTACATGATCCTTCAGATTTTTCCTCATGCAGTTGCTCAAGAATAGCTTGACCCTCACTCACAGCTTCCTGGCATTTACCATCTGTAAGGCAACCATGGACCATTTTCCAAAGGGGTATCACCCCACCCTCTAATATGCCCTGCTCAGAAGGAAAGTCAAGATCTTTGCCTAATTTATCCCAACTAGGCACAGTAAGGCTGCCCGAAAATGCAAACCACGGTGCAGCGATATCTATCTTCTGTAAAAATCTCTGTAAAGTACTATGTTTCACTTCCAGTCCCTTGGAACGTAACAGGCCATCTAGGGCCAGGAGAAGCGGACTTGAAGATGCGGCACCCATGACACAACAACAAAGGAAGCACAAAAAAAGAAAGCGAAAGTAGAAGCGAAAGTACACAGTGCAGCTGCAATAAAATGTAAGGCTCTCTCTTTCATTACAGAGGAGCTGCCCCGCTTTGGTCACGGATCCCACTTACTAGGGACTAACCCCGCTTTGATCGCGGATCCCACTTACCTGGGACTAATCGGTGCACCACCCCTGACTGCTGAAAGTTCTGGTTCCCGGGTTTCGGCACCACTTGTTGCGACCCCTTGCCCGCAAGGAAGACGCAACTCGAGAATAGATTCTGGAGCTGGAGGAGGGAAGTTTAAAGAAACTCTCAAATTGTAAATCTCTTAAAGGCAACAAACAAAACAACATCAGGCCTTCCAAAGAAGACTCACGGACTAGATGACTTACTGCATATATTCTTTTCTTACAGTGCTGAAAGAGTATTTCTTTGCTAGTCTTGAGTTAAAACATTTTTTTTAATTTTCAGATTTTACTTAGCATGCTAATTCAATTTATCCTGATAATAAACTTAAATGTACAGTTATAAAAATGTTTGGTGCTATCCAAGAAAACTAATTCTGAATGTATAAAGTATATGCAGAACCCTTTAAACAGCTGACTTAATTTTCAAACTCAAAAGTGTTGTAACATCAAGTCATTGATGAAAACCAGAGTTTCCACCCCTGTAATTCATGATTCAGACAGTTTTGAGTTTATAAAGGTTTCAATTGCCCATTCTGTTCCAGCAAGCTCCCACACCTGAAATGAGAACTGACAGCTGAAAACCTCTGACCCCATCTCCTATACCTGTACAGGTGAGGGATGACAAGCTGAATAGAACATGAACTCTAGATTGGGGAGACTGGTTGGTGAGGGAACTGAAAGTGCAGTACCAATTATTCTTTAAGTTAGAATAATAAAACTGATGTCTAACTTCAAAGAAAGGGTTAATTTTAACCATCTTGGTAACTACTTAAAAACATAATCACTTTTTAATTAATAAATCCTAATGCTGAGTTAGATGATGCTGTTATCAGATAGCAAATTTTAGGTTTAAGATATAAAAATAATAACTAAATGAAAGAAAGCACTGATTTAAAATTATCTTCCTTTAAATTCAGATGCATAATTAAGAATGCTTCCAATTTAACCTTCTGAATGTGAAATCTAGGTATGACATGTCTGGGGCCCTCTTCTCTGACGATGACCACTACAGTTGGGGGAATGCTGCAGTCTGGCTGGGCACAATCAGGAGCCACTTGTCAAAAGAAACTAACTTTATTTTTAGAACCACACATGCCAAACAAAACAGCCTCTCAGGAAAAACCCTCAGAGCCTCAACTGCCACCACCGGCTTTCCACAAGCCTCTCTCTCCCACACAAGCTTCTCTCCACCTCCCACAATCCTCCTGCTCTTGAGGCCGATTGGCTGGGTCATGTGGGCGGAGCCAAAAAAGTCCCCCAATGAGCATCTCCGTGGTCTGAAAGGGCAGGGAAACAGCCCAATGAGCATCACCGCAGAGGAGCCAATCAGCTAGATGTTGCTGGGGCCGAGGAGCCAATCAGCTAGATGTTGCTGGGGCCGCTGTGAGCCAATCATCAGCCAGCAGCTGGAAGTTTGCTGGCAGCTGGAAGTTTGCTGGGGCCCCTTTGGCTGTGGCTCTCAACATCTCCCCCTCTCTGTTTAAACAACAAGCATGTGGCTTAGGGACCGTGCCTGTTAGGCAGTCCAATTCAACATATGGTCCTTACCCGTCATCGGATGAACTGACCTCTAGGCGTCAGCCTCCTGTCTTAGGTTGGTACCACTGCAATTGGATCATACCCGTCACTGACTACCGGTCCAGCATACAGCCATACTTGTGGATAGGCCTTTGCACCTGTGGGGGGGTGAGGTTCTTTGCCTCACCTCTGTTGGCCCCCAAATTTTAGACCATCACTAGTAGAGGAGGATGCAAATTGCCATGACATTAAGCCAATTGAGGGCTCCTTTGAAAAATTGTACCACCGGTGACACCATCAGCAAAAGAACTCCAGCACTACCACAATTCGCTGTACCAACAGATAGTTCACAATGCATACAGGTGAGCTCACAATGTGTCCAGGCAAGTTCTGCAAGCAGTTCAGTGATGGCTATTGTAGAAGCTGTAGATTGGTTTTATCTTTGACTTCACCAGCACTGGGATGAAGATAGGAATTCTGGCAATAATGGCTAAAGAAAAAATTATGTAACATTCCAGAAGGCACTAAAAGAAAACAATTTTCTTAACAATTTACATTGTCTTCACCGGCACTGGGATGAAGATAGGAATTCTGGCAATAATGGCTAAAGAAAAAATTATGTAACATTACAGAAGGCACTAAAAGAAAACAATTTTCTTAACAATTTACATTATCTTTAAGAGAATTATTAAATATAATGAAAAGGAAAGGTGAAAGTAAACAAACAGATCTGTTAACCTTCTTTTTTGTTTACATATTAAAACAATCCTCAACAGTTGTTTACCCAATTTAAATTAAACCATATAAATCACGTGAAAAAAAATATTTGGATCCATTTTATCATGAGCGCTCATCATATATGATATATGGACATACATACATTCAAACATATAACACAAAACACAAGTGTGCACACATAATATAATAGATACAACACATAACATTATAGTAAAGGCCTTATAACTTTTTACAGGTGAAATCTCCATTGCAATGTTTAAAAACTCTATAGTCAAAATATAGAACTGATCAGCAAAACATTAACCTAGGTCTGTATGAGCTCAAAAAACAAAATAGAACTTCATGATATGGCAAAGGGCAATAATAAAATAGATATTGAAAAAAGCATCCTGGTTCTGTTGCAGATGTAAGAATAGCCAAACTGGAGTTTTGGATATCAGTTGTTATGGATTTGAGCCAAATCATCTTCTTTTTGGTCTGTAGAAATCGCTTTAGTTGATCTTTCTGGAATCCAAATCGGCTGCTGTTCTCCCTGTGGAAACACACAAACAGACCCCCGACTCCAGACAATTACTGGGTCAGGACCTTTCCATTGTCCTGTTAGAATATCCTTCCAAAGTACCTTGGGCTTATGTACATTTTTTGGACACATATGCCTTTCCGCAGCACTAAGTCCTGATGAATCCAAATTTAAAAAGTTTAGAGTAAAAAGGGTTATTTTAAGTTTATCTTTGGGGAATATATACCCCTTCCCAATTCCTTCTTTTTGCTTTAATAAGTACATTTTAATAGTTTGATGAGCTCTTTCAACTATGCCTTGTCCCTGTGGATTGTATGGGATTCCTGTTATATGAGTAATGCCAAATGTTGAGCAAAATTGTTTAAAAGAGGTAGAAGTATAACCAGGGGCATTATCTGTTTTTAACTGTTTTGGAACACCCACAGTGGCAAAATTTTGTAAGCAATGAGCTATAACATCTTTAGTTTTTTCTCCGGCATGAAGGGAGCCCATCAAAAATCCAGAAGAAGTATCAACTGTAACATGCAAATATTTTAATTTTCCAAATTCTGGCAAGTGTGTGACGTCCATCTGCCAAATATGGTTAGGTATCAATCCTCTAGGATTGACTCCAAGATTAACTTGTGGTAAAAAGGTCACACAATTTTGACATTGTTTTATTATTTGTCTAGCTTGTTCCTTAGTTATTTTAAAACGCCTTTGTAAAGTATTAGCATTGACATGGAACTTTTTATGAAAATTTATAGCTTCTTCTAGTGTAGAGAAAATATGTATGTCATGTGTAGTTTTATCTGCTAAATCATTGCCCAAACTAAGGGCTCCAGGCAATCCTGTATGTGCCCTGATATGTCCTATAAAGAATGGATCTTTTCTGTCCCAGATTAGACTTTGTATAGTGGAAAGCAAAGAGAAAACAGTAGAAGAAGGGGAAATCCTACCAGCATCTTCAAGAGATACTATAGCATTAACTACATACTGACTATCAGAAAATAAATTAAATACAGAATCTTTAAACATCACAAAAGCTTGTAAAACTGCATTAAGCTCTACCTTTTGAGCTGATTGTTTGGGTACTAAAAATGTAAAAGTTTGATCAGGGGTAACTACTGCTGCTGTACCATTATTTGATCCATCAGTGAATATATTTGGAGCATTCATGATAGGTGTTTTTCTTGTCATTTTTGGAAAAATTACAGGATGCAATGACCAAAAAGACAATAAAGGATTAGATGGTAAGTGGTTATCAAATGAAACATTAGATTTGCACATGATTATTGCCCAAGTATTTAACTCATTAGCTAACTCATCAATTTGATTTATAGTATATGGAGTAATAATTTTATTGGGAGAAATTCCAAACACTCCCTTTGCTGCTTTTATTCCTTTGAGTATTAACTGTCCTACAGCCTCAGGATACCTAGTAAGAATAGTGTTAGGAGAATAAGATAAATGTATCCATAATAATGGACCTTCTTGCCAAAATACTCCTGTAGGAATATTTTTTGTTGGTAGTACAATAAATACTAAAGGCAAACTTATATCAATTCTATCCAAATGCATATTTTCCATATATGTTTCAATGATTTTTAATGCCTTTCTTGCTTCAGGCGTTAACATTCGGGGTGAATTTGGATCTGATGGACCTTTTAGGATATCAAATAAAGGTCCCAACTCTCCTGTTTGTATACCTAAATAAGGCCTTATCCAATTTATGTCTCCTAATAACTTTTGAAAGTCATTAAGTGATTTGAGTTGATCTACTCGTATTTGAATTTTTGGTGGACGGACCATGGTTGAGGATAATAGAACTCCTAAATAATTAATTGGAAAATTTAATTGTACTTTATCTATTGCTATCTCTAGATTATAATTTTTTAATAAGTTTGTAAGTGTGGCATAACATTCTAGCAATGTGTTTTTATCTTTGTGTGCTAATAATACATCATCCATATAGTGAAATATTTGTAGTTCAGGATTTTGATTTCTAAGTGGCTGGATTACTTTGTTAACATAAATTTGACACATAGTTGGGCTGTTAGCCATCCCTTGAGGGAGTACTTTCCATTCATATCTCTGATCAGGACCTTCATGATTCAGTGCAGGGATAGTAAATGCAAAACGTGGACTATCCTCAGGATGAATTGGAATTGAAAAAAAAAACAATCTTTAATATCTATAACTAAAACATACCAGGTTTTTGGCAAAGCAGACAACTGAGGAATCCCTGATTGAGCAGGTCCCATAATAACCATCTCATTATTAATGGCTCTTAAATCTTGCAATAATCTCCATTTACCAGATTTCTTTTTGATGACAAAAATGGGAGTATTATGGGGAGATACAGAAGGTTGTATATGTCCTTCTGCTAATTGTTGTTTGACCAGGTCATGGGCTGCTTGTATCTTTTCTTTAGTCAGGGGCCACTGAGGAACCCATACTGGTCTTTCTGATTTCCAAGTAATTTTTATTGTCTCAGTGGCCCTTTCTGAAAATCCAACCCATGTCTGTCTGTTCCTTGATCTATTTGTATTGGTGCTGCTATACCTTGTTCTTGTTTTTCTAATCTTTTTCCTTTCCTAAAACCTTGTCTAGTCATAATAGTGGGTGCATTTTGGTTGATGTTATTTGTTAATGTCAAACCTAATTGATCTAGGACATCTCGTCCCCATAAATTTATAGGAAGATGATCCAATACATATGGCTGTATAGTTCCTTCACATCCTTCAGGATCCTTCCAATCTAATACCATTGCACTTCTATGGGGATTAGTTGCCACTCCTAGGCCTCGAAGCGTTTGAGTGGCTTGTTGTAATGGCCAATGTTTTGGCCATTCTTGATGAGAGATGATGCTAAGGTCTGCACCTGTATCCAGTAGCCCATTAAATTCATGTCCTTGAATATTTAGTTTTAGCATGGGGCGAGAATCTAAATTTAAAGAAAGCATAGCCCAATCTACACCTGTGGAGCCTAATCCCTTGGAACCTCTTTCTACAGTACGACTGGAAAATTTATCATGTAGGCTGGGTATTATTAGTAACTGTGCTATTCTATCTCCTGGTGAAATTACTGATATACCCTTTGGAGAACTGGCTATAATTTTTATTTCACCTTCATAATCGGGATCAATTACCCCAGGACTTATCATAAGTCCTTTTAGAGTAGAAGAGCTGCGTCCCAATAATAAGCCTACTGTTCCTTTGGGAAGAGGTCCTTTCACCCCTGTGGGAATGATTTGAACTCCCATCTCTGGAGTTAGTACTGCTCTGGCGGAGGCGCAGATGTCCAACCCTGCGCTCCCTCTGGTTTGTCTGATGAGGGATCTGATGGACAATGTGTCCTGGGCACTACCCTGATGGGGTTGCTGGGTTCCTCCAGTGCTCCATATATTTGTGGTTTTGGGCCCCGGAGCATTGGGCCCCCCTGTCCATTTTTTGGCAATGGAGCCCGATGCCTTTCTCCATGATATCGTGGATAAACACCTGGTCCTTGTTCATTTTTTGATAATGGAGTACCCTCTATGGTGGTTTGAGAACGGCATTCATTAGCCCAATGTCTCCCTCTACGGCATCGTGGGCAAATACCTGGTATTCTACTCCTTTGATACCTAGTTTTGTTAAACCCTCCTCCAATGGGGCAATTCCTTTTAAAATGTCCTGTTTGTTCACAATTGTAGCATGTTCTTGGCCTGGCATCTAAAGCCTGTTTTACTGCAGCTGCCACAATTTGCCCTTGTTCATTAATGTCTCTGGCATCTAAAGCCTGTTTTACTGCAGCTGCCATGACTTGCTCTTGTTCATTAATGTCTCTACATAATTTAATATATGTGTTTAAATCTTCATGTTTCCATGGTCTAATGATATCTCTGCACCAACGATTCGCTTGCTCATAAGCCAGGTGTTTTAGTAATGGCATTGCTTGTTCTGTATTCCCAAAAACTCTGGTAGCTGTTTGAATAAGCCTATCTACAAATTCAGCATAAGGTTCATTAGCTCCTTGTATTACCTTAGATAATTGACCTTGTAAACCTCCATGTCCTTGTAAAGTCTTCCATGCCTTAATTGCATCTGCAGCAATTTGTGCGTATACGCCAGGATCATATGCAATTTGTTGCTGCTGATCCTCATAAGGTCCCTTTCCTAACAACATATCTAGATTTCTCTGAGGATAACCAGCTGCTGCATTTCGCCTAGCCGTCTCCTTGCAAAATTCCTCATTGGCAACCTTCCATAACAGGTATTGTCCTCCATTTAGCACAGCTTTACACATATTAGCCCAATCTGCTGGCGTCATGTTCAAGTTGTTAATGGATTCGACCATGCTTACAGTGAAGGGTGCTTGAGGACCATAGGTTGTTACAGCCTCTTTTAGCTGCTTCACTGTTTTGAAATTTAAAACTTGGTAAAATCGCTGCCCTCCTGCCTCAAATACAGGGCATGTTAATATTTGAGATCTTGTCTCAGGATCCCAACTATCAACTGCGGGGGTTGGGGGCCTCCCAGCATATGGAGGTGGCGCTGTTGGTTGGACACTTATGCCCTCTGGTGATAGAAAGGTGTTAGTAGCAGTCTCCTGTAGAGGTGGTGCTGTTGGTTGGACACTTACACCCTCTGGTGATAGAAAGGTGTTAGTAGCAGTCTCCTGTTGTAACTTTCCCCCTGATGGCTTTTTCTGTTTTACACTTTCTTTCTCTGTCTGACTAGCTTGAGAGGCCTTCTCTTTTACTTGAATCTTTTCCTCTGTCTGACTAACTTGAGAGACCTTCTCTTTTACTTGAATCATTATGTCTTCTCCTTCCTCTACCATTGTCTGAACTGAAGGCTTTGGACTAAGCAAACAAGATATGAACGTCCACAATGGCAATGTGCCATCTGGCAGAGTCCCTGGGCTTTTCTTTTCTATTCTTTTTAAATCTTCACCATGATGGTTCCATTGTGATATATTTAACAACTCCTCCTTAAAAAGCCATGGGCTACATTTTTGTATTGTATCAACGTATGCCCTGATTGTTCTTGATTTTACTGAGATGCCTCCTTCCTCTAACAATTTACTTAACACTTTTTCAGTTTGTTTTTTACTAATTTCTGATCCCGTATTTCTACTATAATACAACCCAACAAGATGACGCCAAACAAAACCGAGACAGAATGAAATAAAAAGGGAACAACAAAAAGTCATTATAGCCTTTCTATCCTCCTGACATGTGCATCCATCCTTTCTCCCTATCTGTTCCTCAGACGTAAATAGTTTTTCCTCAGATGTGAGCGGTTTTTCTTCCATCTCACTCATCTCCAGGGACAGGCAACTTAAAACAAAAGTGAAGCAAAATAAAAGAGGAATCTTAAAATGGCTACCCATCCTCTCGCCCTACCCTCAGGGGCGAGCAGTTTCACTTACCCTCAGTCGCTCCCCGTGCGAGCCACCAAATGCCGCAGTCTGGCTGGGCACAATCAGGAGCCACTTGTCAAAAGAAACTAACTTTATTTTTAGAACCACACACGCCAAACAAAACAGCGGATAGCCTCCAAGACGCAGGAGCGGTGCAGGGACTCTAGGAAGAGGTCTCTCGCCAAGCCTTCATGAAACAGCAAACCGGGAGCTGAAACCAACCAGAGACAGACCAGTCCCACCCCTCCCTTCGGACACTCCTGCAAGGAGCCTGGGGCCTGCCATAGCAGAGTGGTGACATCACCAGAGTTCCTCCGACAGAATTCCTTCCCAGCCGAATCCACATTAGCAGGTGTGTGACTCCCACCCCCTCCAGATACAAGCAGCCAGGAAACCACCGGGGGTGTGTCTGTAGGGAAGCAGAGGGGATTCCAGATCCCCACCTCCCCTTAACACCAGCGGCGACACCCAAGATCTTAGCCGCCAGTTTCTGGGGGCGTGCCCACCAAAGGGGTCTGGAAAAATTAAACTGTTGGTTCCCAGATCACCCCACCACAGCACTGGGGCTTAATTGAATGACAGAGAGGGTGTTCATCGTTCGGGATATAGGACACGCGGTGGGGCTGCAAGTGTAATCAGATCCTTGGGGAACCGCCTCTGGTGAACAGGACCTGGCTGGCTGGCTGGGAGGAGGAACAGGGGGAGGGGCCGGATAAGTGAAAGGGCTCTGGACTAACAGGATTGAGAGACTCCCAGGAGCCACCGTACAGGGATTTCTGTCAGCACATAGAGGGCAGAAGCTCGGCTCAGAGGGCACAGCTCCGCCTATTGGAAGAGAAGAAAATGGGATTCAGCCATAGAACAGGGGATGCCAGCATGGCAGAGATCTGATGTCATCGGAGAGCGGCCGAGGAGAGAACTTCATCGGTGCCAGCGGCGACGGAAACAGTTGGTCCCCTGGTAGGGAGGGTGAGTCACAGATACCCGAGTCTCTCTCGCTTTGTCGTCGAGCCAGAGGCAAGGAGAGGGGCCGCCGCCCGCGCCCGCAAGGTAGGAAGACCTGGGACAGACCGGTGGATCAGGCCCAGCGGCCTGCCAGCGTGGTACACACTTCACCCCAACTGGAGTAGGGGCAGAGCAGAGCCTTAGCCCGCGCCCAGATCAGGCCCAGCGGCTCGCCTGTGTGGTGGTCAAGTGACCCCAATTGGAGTGGGGGCGGAGTGGAACTGACACCCTTGCCCACAAGGTGGGCAGACCTGTGACCAACCTGCAGATCAGGCCTAGCGGTTCCCGGGCGTGGTAGGAGGGGCAGGGCAGAGCCTTCGTCCCCACCTGCAAGGTAGGACCTGTGACAGAACAGCGGATCAGGCCCAGGGGTCCGCGGGCGTGGTAGACACCTCACACCAATTGGAGGAGGGGCAGAGCAGAGCCCCCACCCGCACCTGCAAGGGAGAATTTTCAACTATACAAGAGCAATATAAATATATACAGGGGTGGGAAATTTCAAAAACACAACAGTTTCACCAAGAAGAAAGAAACGCAAGCAGTATGAAAAGACAAGGAAAGAAAGGACTACAAGCAATGCAGGTCAGCTCAACTTTAGAAGAGGTAACAGCTGCAGCAGATGGAATGTCAGATAAAGAATTCAGGATATATATGCTTCAGATGATCTGGAGTATCAAGGAAGAAATTAGACAGCAAAATCAGACAATGAAAGATCACTTCGACAAGGAATTACACAAACAAATGCAGGAAGCAAAGGATCAACTATACAGGGAGATAGAGGTTATAAAAAACAAACAAACAGAAATCCTAGAAATGCAGGAAGCAATAAACCAACTTAAAAACTCAATTGAGAGTACTACCAGCAGAGTAGAACACTTAGAAGATAGAACATCAGACAATGAAGACAAAGTATTTCAACTTGAAAAGAACATAGACAGCTCAGCAAGACTGTTAAGAAACCATGAGCAGAACATCCAAGAAATATGGGATAACATTAAGAGACCAAACTTAAGAGTCATTGGGATACAGGAAGGTACTGAGCTCCATACCAAAGGAATGAGCAGTCTATTCAATGAAATAATACAAGAAAACTTCCCAGACTTGAAGAATGAGACAGAATCCCAAATCCTAGAAGCCTACAGGACGCCGAATGTGCAAAATTATAAGAGATCCACACCTAGACACATTATAATGAAGATGCCCAACATACAGAATAAGGAGAGAATTTTAAAAGCTACAAGAGAAAGGAAGCAGATTACATTTAGGGGTAAGCCAATCAGGATAACAGCTGATCTTTCAACACAGACTCTGAAAGCTAGAAGATCCTGGAATAACATATTTCAAACACTGAAAGAAAATGGGTTCCAACCAAGAATTGTGTATCCAGCGAAATTAAGCTTCAGGATGGAAGATGAAATTAAAACCTTCCACTACAAACAAAAGTTAAAAGAATATGCAGCTAGAAAACCATCTCTTCAAAACATCCTCAGCAAAACATTACAGGAAGAGGAAATGGAAAATAACAATGAAAACCAACAGTGGGAGGTAGGACAGTAAAGGGGGGGGGAATAATCAAAGAGGAAAACAAACCATGTTTAGTAACATAAATAAACAAATATGGCTGGAACAACAACCCATATCTCAATAATAACCCTAAATGTTAATGGCTTAAACTCACCAATTAAGAGACACAGGCTAGTAGAATGGATCTCAAAACAAGACCCAACAATATGCTGCCTACAGGAGACGCATTTGATAGGAAAAGACATACATAGGCTGAAGGTGAAAGGTTGGGAAAAATCATATCACTCATATGGACTTCGGAAAAAAGCAGGAGTGTCCATACTCATATCAAATAAAATAGATTTCAAGCCAAAGTTAATCAAAAGGGATAAAGAGGGACACTACATACTGCTTAAGGGAACCATACACCAACAAGACATAACAATCATAAATATATATGCCCCAAACAATGGTGCAGCTATGTTCATCAAACAAACTCTTCTCAAGTTCAAGAGTCTAATAGACCACCATACAATAATCATGGGAGACTTCAACACACCTCTCTCGCCACTGGACAGATCTTCCAAACAAAAGTTGAATAAGGAAACTATAGAACTCAATAACACAATTAATAACCTAGACTTCATTGACATATATAGAATATACCACCCAACATCAAGCAGTTACACTTTTTTCTCAGCAGCACATGGATCCTTCTCAAAAATAGATCATATATTATGTCACAGGGCAACTCTTAGACAATATAAAGGAGTAGAGATAATACCATGCATCCTATCTGATCATAATGGAATGAAACTGAAAATCAACGATAAAAGAAGGAAGGAAAAAGCATACATCACTTGGAGAATGAACAATAGGTTACTGAATGATCAATGGGTTATAGAAGACATCAAGGAGGAAATTAAAAAATTCTTAGAGATTAATGAAAACACAGACACAACATATCGGAATCTGTGGGACACATTGAAAGCAGTTCTAAGAGGAAAATTCATTGCTTGGAGTTCATTCCTTAAAAAAAGAAAAAACCAACAAATAAATGATCTCATGCTTCATCTCAAAATCCTAGAAAAAGAAGAGCAAAACAACAGCAAAAGAAGTAGAAGGCAAGAAATAATTAAAATCAGAGCTGAAATTAATGAAATCGAAACAAAAGAAACAATTGAAAAAATTGACAAAACTAAAAGTTGGTTCTTTGAAAAAATAAACAAAATCGACAGACCCTTAGCCATGCTAGCGAAGAGAAGAAGAGAGAGAACTCAAATTACTAGCATACGGGATGAAAAAGGCAATATCACAACAGACACTTCAGAAATACAGAAGATAATCAAAAATTATTTTGAATCCTTATACTCCAATAAATTAGAAGATAGTGAAGGCATCGATAAATTTCTGAAGTCATAT
The DNA here is from genome assembly GCF_021218885.2 of Marmota monax. Lineage (NCBI taxonomy): Eukaryota > Metazoa > Chordata > Mammalia > Rodentia > Sciuridae > Marmota > Marmota monax. The sequence continues at coordinate 76,597 of NW_026692973.1, forward strand.
GATCTGCCCAGATTGAGTCAGGAGGATATAGACAACCTAAACAGACCAATATCAATCGAGGAAATAGAAGAAACCATCAAAAGACTACCAACTAAGAAAAGCCCAGGACCGGATGGATATACAGCAGAATTTTACAAAACCTTTAAAGAGAACTAATACCAATACTTTTCAAGCTACTTCAGGAAATAGAAAAAGAGGGAGAACTTCCAAATTCATTCTACGAGGCCAACATCACCCTGATACCTAAACCAGACAAAGACACTTCAAAGAAAGAAAACTTCAGACCAATATCTCTAATGAACCTAGATGCAAAAATCCTCAATAAAATTCTGGCGAATCGGATACAAAAACATATCAAAAAAATTGTGCACCATGATCAAGTAGGATTCATCCCTGGGATGCAAGGCTGGTTCAATATACGGAAATCAATAAATGTTATTCACCACATCAATAGACTTAAAAATAAGAACCATATGATCATCTCGATAGATGCGGAAAAAGCATTCGACAAAGTACAGCATCCCTTTATGTTCAAAACTCTAGAAAAACTAGGGATAACAGGAACTTACCTCAATATTGTAAAAGCAATCTATGCTAAGCCTCAGGCTAGCATCATTCTGAATGGAGAAAAATTGAAGGCATTCCCTCTAAAATCTGGAACAAGACAGGGATGCCCTCTCTCACCACTTCTGTTCAACATAGTTCTCGAAATACTGGCCACAGCAATTAGACAGACGAAAGAAATTAAAGGCATCAAAATAGGAAAAGAAGAACTTAAATTATCACTATTTGCAGATGATATGATTCTATACCTAGCAGACCCAAAAGGCTCTACAAAGAAACTATTAGAGCTAATAAATGAATTCAGCAAAGTGGAAGGATATAAAATCAACACGCATAAATCAAAGGCATTCCTGTATATCAGCGACAAAGCCTCTGAAATGGAAATGAGGACAACCACTCCATTCACAATATCTTCAAAAAAAATAAAATACTTGGGAATCAACCTAACAAAAGAGGTGAAAGACTTATACAATGAAAACTACAGAACCCTAAAAAGAGAAATAGAAGAAGATCTTAGAAGATGGAAAAATATACCCTGTTCATGGATAGGCAGAACTAACATCATCAAAATGGCGATATTACCAAAAGTTCTCTATAGGTTTAATGCAATGCCAATCAAAATCCCAAGGCATTTCTTGTAGAAATAGAGAAAGCAATCATGAAATTCATATGGAAAAATAAAAGACCTAGAATAGCAAAAACAATGCTAAGCAGGAAGTGTGAATCAGGTGGTATAGCGATACCAGACTTCAAACTATACTACAGAGCAATAGTAACAAAAACAGCATGGTACTGGTACCAAAACAGGCGGGTGGACCAATGGTACAGAATAGAGGACACAGAAACCAATCCACAAAACTACAACTATCTTATATTTGATAAAGGGGCTAAAAGCATGCAATGGAGGAAGGATAGCATCTTCAACAAATGGTGCTGGGAAAACTGGAAATCCATATGCAACAAAATGAAACTGAATCCCTTTCTCTCGCCATGCACAAAAGTTAATTCAAAATGGATCAAGGAGCTTGATATCAAATCAGAGACACGCCGTCTGATAGAAGAAAAAGTTGGCTACGATCTACATACTGTGGGGTCAGGCTCCAAATTCCTCAATAGGACACCCATAGCACAAAAGTTAATAACTAGAATCAACAAATGGGACTTACTCAAACTAAAAAGTTTTTTCTCAGCAAAAGATACAATAAGAGAGGTAAATAGAGAGCCTACATCCTGGGAACAAATCTTTACTCCTCACACTTCAGACAGAGCCCTAATATCCAGAGTATACAAAGAACTCCAAAAATTAGACAATAAGATAACTAACAACCCAATCAACAAATGGGCCAAGGACCTGAACAGACACTTCTCAGAGGAGGACATACAATCAATCAACAAGTACATGAAAAAATGCTCACCATCTCTAGCAGTCAGAGAAATGCAAATCAAAACCACCCTAAGATACCATCTCACTCCAGTAAGATTGGCAGCCATTATGAAGTCAAACAACAACAAGTGCTGGCGAGGATGTGGGGAAAAGGGTACACTTGTACATTGCTGGTGGGACTGCAAATTGGTGCAGCCAATTTGGAAAGCAGTATGGAGATTTCTTGGAAAGCTGGGAATGGAGCCACCATTTGACCCAGCTATTCCCCTTCTTGGTCTATTCCCTAAAGACCTAAAAAGAGCATGCTACAGGGACACTGCTACATCGATGTTCATAGCAGCTCAATTCACAATAGCAAGACTTTGGAACCAACCCAGATGCCCTTCAATAGATGAATGGATTAAAAAAATGTGGCATTTATACACAATGGAGTATTACTCTGCATTAAAAAATGACAAAATCATAGAATTTACAGGGAAATGGATGGCATTAGAGCAGATTATGCTAAGTGAAGCTAGCCAATCCCTAAAAAACAAATGCCAAATGTCTTCTTTGATGTAAGGAGAGTAACTTTGAACAGAGTAGGGTCGAAGAGCATGAGAAGAAGATTAACATTAAACAGAGATGAGAGGTGGGAGGGAAAGGGAGAGAAAAGGGAAATTGCATGGAAATGGAAGGAGACCCTGAGGGTTATACAAAAGAACATACAAGAGGAAATGAGGGGAAAGGGAAAAATAATACAAGGGGGAGAAATGAAGGTCAGTAGAGGGGGTAGAGAGAGAAGAGGGGTGGGGAGGGGAGGGGAGGGGGGATAGTAGAGTATAGGAAAGGCAGCAGAACACAATAGACACTAGTATGGCAATATGTAAATCAATGGATGTGTAATTGATGTGATTCTGCAATCTGTATATGGGCTAAAAATGGGAGTTCATAACCCACTTGAAGCAAAGTGTGAAAGATGATATATCAAGAACTATGTAATGTTTTGAACAACCAACAATAAAAAAAAAAAGAAAAAAAAGAAGTAATCTTGCAAATGTATAGGAGTCAAGGAAATATTTATTTTTCCTTCTGATGAATTTAAAATTTATCACCTCTAAGAATAAATATTTGTCCGTGGAAAAAAAAAAAAGAATGAATGTCATATGAAGCACATTACATAAACACCGCAATTAAGTTAGAAATCTATAATGAAAAGGTAACTTTAAGACACACACACCATGGGCTCAGAAATTGGAAAATATACTCCTAACTTCTTATGAATCAAAGAAGAAATCAATATGGAAGTTTAAAAATAATGTGAAATTGACATTTTATGAAACTGCTGTTGATGGAAATTGGTGGACAGTTGTTGTTTAGTTCCAGCTGTGATGTCAAAGATGCCAGGACTTCTGACTTTCCCCAGAGGAACCAGAAAATCATGGATATTTTAAGGGGAAGTTTTCTGATTGTGGAACTGTGTGTGACTCTTCACCTTCCCCTAAAGCATTGGCAGGCCCATAGTTCACCCATTTGCAGTTTATGGGGGAAGTGGGAAACCGCTGAAAGTTTAGTGTCCTAAAGAATTGATTTGATTTGAAATACTAATTAAACCTGAGACTCTGAATCTAATAGAAGGAAAAGTAGGCCCTAATTTTCATCATGTGGGATTAGGCCCCAACTTCCTTAATAAAACTCTTATAGCACAATAATTAAAACCAAGAATCAATAAATGGGATGGAATCAAGCTAACAAGTTTCTTCTCAGTAAAAGAAACAATCTGTGAGGTGAACAGGGAGCCCACATCCTGGGAGCAAATTTTTACCCCTCCCACATTAGATAGAGCACTAATCTCTAGGGTATATAAAGAACTCAAAAAGCTAAGCACCAAAAAACAAATAACACAATCAACAAATGGGCCAAAGACCTGAACAGACACTTCTCAGAAGAGGATATACAATCAATCAACAAATATATATATACAAAAATGCTCATCATCTCTAGCAATTAGAGAAATGCAAGTCAAAACCACTCTAAGATATCATCTCACTCCAGTCAGAATGGCAGCTATTATGAAGACAACAGTAAGTGGTGGAGAGGATGTGGGGAAAAAGATACACTTATACATTGTTGGTGGGACTGCAAATTGGTGCAGCCAATATGGAAAGCAGTATGGAAATTGCTTGGAAATATTGGAATGGAACCAGCATTTGACCCAGCTATCCCTCTCCTAGGTCTATACACAAAGGACTTAAAAACAGCATATTACAGGGACACAGCCACATCAATGTTTATAGTAGCACAATTCAAAATAGCTAAACTGTGGAGCCAACCTAGATGCCCATCAGTGGATAAATGGATTTTAAAAAAGTGGCATATATACACAATGGAATTTTATTCAGCAATAAAAGAGAATAGAATTATTTGCAGGTAAATGAATGGCGTTGAAGAAGATGATGCTAAGTAAAGTTAGCCAATCCCCAAAAAAACAAATGCCAAATGTTTTCTCTGATATAAGGAGGCTGACTCATAGTGGGGTAGGGAGGGGGAAGCATGGGAGGAATAGATGAATTATAGATAGGGAAGAAGAGTGTGAGGAAAGGGAGGGGGCAGGGGACTAGCAAGGATAGTGGAATGTGATAGACATCATTATCCAAAGTACATGTATGAAGACACAAATTGGTGTCAATATATTTTATATACAGAGATATGAAAAATTGTGCTGTATAAGTGTAATAAGAATTGCAATGCATTCTGCTGTCATTTATTTTTTAAAAAATCAATAAAAAAGAAATACTAAGGGGCCAGTAATATTCTATATATTATTGTTGCATACATATCTTATTTGTATATAATACACAAAATATTATGCAAACATTTTGAAATTAAAAAAACCCCAAAGGTCAAATATTTTCTCTAATATGTGGATGCTAATTCACAATAGGGAGAATGGGCACTAGAGAAGAATAACATTACCTTAGATTAGGTAGAGGGAAGTGAAAGGAGGGGAGGAGAGGAGATGTGGGGATAGGAAGGACAGTAGAACAAAACAGACATTATTACTTTATGTATATATGTGACTGCATGACCAATATTTCTACAATATGTGCACTTAGAAAAATGAGGAATTAATTCCATCTATGTATGATATATCAATGTGCATAAATGCATTCTACTGTTATGTATGACTAATTAAAACAAATAACAAATTTTAAAAACAAGCACATAAAAAATTAAGTCTAGTTCAATATTTCACTTCCAGGTATATAAAATACATAGCACTTGATTTTGGAGCTTTCCAAATCACCCTCTCAGGCTGCACAGAATCTCAATAGTTTTTACAAGCACAAGAAGCCAGGCATGGTGGTGCATGCCTGTAATCCTAGGGGCTCAGGAGGATTGCAGGTTCAAAGCTAGCCTCAGCAACATAGTGAAGCTGCAAGCAACCTAGTGAAACCCTGTCTCAAAAAAAAAAAAATCTGGGAATGTGGCTCAATAGTTAAGTGCCCCTGGTTCAATTCCTGGTACATAAATAGATTAAATAAATAAACAAACAAACATAAGCCTAGGAAAATGAAAGAAGTCTCTGGTCTTATAGCTCTGTGATGGTTGGAGAAATTGCTTCTTTGTTTTTATCTGTTTTTATTATTATTAATATTTAACTGATACATAAAATTATAAATAGGTATGAGGTACTATACATCTTTTAATACATGTACACATTGTGTAATGTCCAAATCAGGGTAAACCTATCTATTTTCTCAAATATTTATCCTTTTTTTTTGGGGGGGGAGACTGGGATTGAATCCAGGGCTGCTTTATTACTAAAGAACCCTTTTTATTTTTTATTTTTAAAACAGCATCTCACTAAGTTGCTTAAGGCCTTGCTCATACTGAGGCTGGCCTTGAACTTGCAGTTCTCCTGCCTCAGCCTCTGGAGTCACTGAGATTACAGGTGTGTGCCACTGTGCTCAGCACAGACATTTGTCATTTTTTTATGGTTTTGACACATAGTACACACCTAATAAATCTTGTAGTTAGTTACTAAGCCCCATAGGTAAAACAGATTGAATAATGCCAACATTGTAGTGCAGTGGTGGTGAACAAAGGCTAGAGCCCTTTTCAGTCTGTTGAGTGAAGTGAATCAAGAAACCCAGGGAACAGCCAGCCTAGTGGAAGACCTGGGCTGGGAGGGCTTCTCTGATATAGGAACTTCAGAACCATAGCAGAAGCAGAGTTGCAGAATAGGACTTATGTATAAGAAGAGAAGACCCAGAAAGAGGGATAGGCTTCCTGAGCCTCCTTGTCTTTTCAAATTTCAGTTAATAGTGCCACCTCAGACAGGAGGTGTGTGCCCCCCAGTTACTTCTGCCACATAGCTGTATTGTAATTATGTCAGAAAGAATGTTCTGATTTAACATTTTCTTGTTTATTATTTGTTTCCTATTGTTGACACTTTGGTAGTATCAAACGTATACTTCAGTCTCATTCACTATCAAGTCTGCAGAACCTAGAGCATGCTCTGCATGCAGTAAGCACTTAATAAGTATTAGTTGGCTGAGCAAGTGTATAAAGATGTTCTTGAATGGCAATGGGGTTTTAGCTTTACAAACCCTTGGTAATTTGAAAATATTGTAAATTGATTATGCATTTAATATACCTAACTTCCCAAACATCAGACTTTAGTGTAGCCTACCTTAAACATGTTCAGAATGCTTACCTTAGCCTACAGTTGTACAAAACCATTTAACACAAAAACTGCTTCATAATAAAGTATTGGCTATCTTATATAATTTATCAAATACCTGTATCCCCAAAATGCTGGAGATGTAACCTACTAAAGTATTGAAAGCATTACCAAGTCAGAGCAATTAAAATGTGGATTTAGGGAATGAGAGGAAATAATATAGCCTTCTTGTTCAAAGAAAGGTGATGGTGTACAATTATCCAGGTAGGTACTGATTATCACTGACAAGCTATGTGTAGTAATTAACAAATTATGTTTTATATAAAGTGTTGTAGGTCATAGTTATAAGAGGGATAATAATGATATCTCATAATTGTCTTGTGCTTTCATCTTTCCAAAGAACTTTAAAGTCTATTATTTCATTTTAGCCTTACAAATTAAGCCCTAAATTTTGATAATATTGTATATTTAGCAGGTTGTAGAGTCAGGTGTTCTCTGAATAATGTTTATAACCATAACAGAGGCTGGTGTAGTTGCTTAGGGTATAGAGGAAGTTGAGTTGCCCTTAAAAAGATCTGGCAGCAAATTAAAAGTGGGGAAAAATTCTATACATTTAAGCACTCAGCTATCTAATTCCCTTGGGATTTCAAACTCTGTTCATAAAATGTTTTGGCATCAACTAAAACTAAAGTTGTATTCATTGCAGTGAGAGTGAAATGGCAGTTAGCTTTGGCTTTCACTGGTGGCTAGGATTAAGACCACGCTAGTAATTAGCTGTAACTCAGTTGCCTCAGCAATTACCCACAATTATTCATAATCTCATGGGTAATGGAACACACAAGGCAGTTGGCTCACACTGCCTTTTGGGTACTGACCTCTTGGGTAAGAGGTCATACTAGGCATGAGGTGGGGTGGGCTTTCAGCAGTCAGTGGGTCTGGGAGACAACATGTGAAAATAATTTACTAGAGACACCATAAAGACATTGTGCACACAGGGAGAACTTTTTGATTTTTTTTTTTAAATAGAAGAACAGTTTTTTGGCTTATTTGTTGGAAGAGAAGAGTCGATTGAAGGGAACCATAACTGAGCAAGGGTTCTGCTTTGGGAAGGACCCTTATAGAGTCTCAGTGCACAGTCCTTTCAGCAGCAAGCCAACATTTAAGATTCACTTTATTCTGTTCCAGATTCTAAAGGTAGCTCATTAAAAAATCTCTTCTTACAGGGTAGTTAGTTGGAAAAGTAGGTTTGTAGTAATTGTGTCACATAAGGGCATATTCATAATGAGATTTTAGTCTTTTTGAATTAATTCTAGTTTTCATAGCTTAGATTTGTAGTTGCTACAATAGAGGTAAATAGTAGAGATTTTTAGAGTGAAATTAAGCTGTGTTCTAATTCTGGCCCTTTTATACAATGGCTGGGCAATTTACTTAATTTTTTTTTGGTCACTTCCTTATAAAAATATATGTCCTGTTCTAGTTAACATACACAATTACACTATGATTATATCATCTTCATATGTCAAGTGAAGAAATTGAACCCCAGAAAGGCTAGATGATTTGCTAGTTTAGAAAATTCCATAGCTGATGTGGTTTGGATATGAGGTGTCCCCCCAATGTTCCTGTGTTAATGCAGGAATTTTGGAAGTGACATGATTGAATTGGATTATTGAGAGCTGTAACCTAATCAGTCCATCCTAGTTTGAATGAGCTAACCAGGTGATAACTGAAGGCAGGTGGTGCATGGCTAGAGGAGATGGGTTAATGGAGATATGCCCTGGAAAGGTTATTCTTCCCTGTGACCATTCCCTGCTTCTTCTTTCTGCCTCCTTCGGGCCATGAGAGCAGCTTTCCTCCACTGGACCCTTCCCCCATGATATGCTGCCTCACCTTGGGCCCAGAGCAATAGAGTCAGCAGTCTATGGACTGAGGCCTCTGAAACTATGATACCCCAATAAACTTTCCCTTCTCCAAGTTGTTCCTGTAAGGTATTTTGGTCACAATGATGAAAAAACTGTCTAACACAGTAGATTAAGCCAGAACTCAGAACTGTGGTGATCAAGTCTCCCATTAGAAAAGTTCAGTAGTTTAAGATAATGGTATCAAATATATACTCCGACTAACCAACACTCTAAGCTTTCTTTTTGTGCTATTGTCAAGGATGGGATATGGTTTCCTTCCTTTGAGTCCTTCAGCTGTGCCTACAACCCCTTATCAGCTACTGTACTTTTTAATCACTGGATAATAGTGGTAGGTAGACTAATGCTTACCCATCTCATCTTCTCCAGGATATCCTAATACCATAACCTATGAATAAATTCAGTTATATAGCAAAAGGTAATGTGGAAGATAAAATTAAGATATAAATCAATTGAACTTAAAATAGACTATTCTGGAGTATCACAAGTGTCCTTAAAAGAGGAAGAGAGAGGCAGGAGAAGAGAGTTAAAGAAGATGTAATGCTGGAGAGGCCAGAGTGCTGTGTACTGAGAAGTCTTTCATTGTTGCTAGCTTTAAGATGAGCAGGTTCATAAGCCAAGGAATGTGGACAGTCCTAAAAGCTGGAAAAAGGTGAGGTAATAGATTCCCCTTTAAAGTTTCCAGAAAGAAACACTGCTCTGATTTTCATTTTTATTTTTATTTAACCAATGTGGCCACATGGGATTTGAAACCAAAACCTGTAAGATAAATATTTGCTGTAACAAACAAGTGTGACAATTTGTTATAGCTGAAGAGAAGACTACTTCAAGCCCTGTCAAGTTTTCTTGCATTTGTCAGAATTGAGGGTCACATGTACACAATAAGGAAAGATGATGAAGAAAAGTTTAAACCATGTTGTTAGGTACCTTGAATTCCTATTATAGCTTGCCCTCCCCACTGCCTGCTCCATCTAACCTGTTGTCTTATGAATAACAGGATGCAAATGAAAATTTTATTAGGTGCACTTAAATGCTAAATCTTCAGTAATATTTAAAGAGGTTCTTTTATTCAGATATTTTTAGAAATGTTAATTGATCATACAATATCTACCATTTCTTGAGGCTTACTATGTGCTAGTAACATGAGTACATTTTATAATCTAATTCTTCCAATGAACTCATAATTGTGGACAAGAAAAATAAGGGTCAGAATCCAAAGTCCCAGAGGTAAGATGTGGCAGAATTGGGGACTGAGTTGAGTTAATTTGATTCTAGAGCCTGAGCTTTAAGGCTCTGCATTGTGCTGACAGTCACAAATAGCTTGCTTCTTGAAACCTACCATTGCCATTGACAAATGACTTCTCCTCAGAGGAGCTATGGCATGGAGTGAAGAGTCATCAGGAATCAGTCACCCTCGATTTTAGATTCCAATTCTGTTTTTATTTGCTTGATACAGACACTTTTTATGTATGAGCTTGAGTTCTCTCATTCAGATGATTTCCTACCTCCAGCCCCTAGATTGACAGATGAGATGGAAATGGACTATAAAATGCCAACCCAGTTGATGGTCACAGCTCTTGTTTTCTTGAGCTCAAAATGTTCTTAAGTTTGTTTACTATTTATATAACTGTCTTCAAGTCACCACAGTATTCTAGTTCTTGCTCTTGGTAATTTTCCATTTTGCTGCATATGGATTTCCAGTTCTCTCTTTAAATTTTACCTTAGCATTAGTCTGCTTGTGATTTTGAGTTCATTAATTTTAATTGAATGTTTTGAGCATTTACAGTGAGGTAAACCTCTGATCCCAATTCAACACACAAACTCACTCTAGCCTCTCCTTTTCCTTATTCACTGTTGGTTGAAGATGGTGTCTGATGGGTTCCAGTATTCCCAAATGTAATTGAAAAATACTTTGGAGGAGATATTTTGAGATTATGCTAATTATACTATTTCTTCTCAAAAATTTTCCAATGATTTTATCATCTAGTGGTACCTCTTGCCTACAGAAATTATCACTGTGGTATTTAACCTAATGATGATTTATTTTATTCCCTCATTCCTTTCATATTTATTTCTTAGGAAGGAGGGAACAATGAGGAAGAAAGAGTTGTCTCATTCCCCCCATTTATTTATTCAGTTATTCATATGTATCTATGTGCACCCCTAGGTAATTATTTCATCCTATGGGTTATAGTTCAGTACTATTATTATTTATTCTTGGATCAAATCATTGCAGCTGTGACCTCCAGATTATGTCATTGTCTTTTTTGCATGCTTTCATTCTTTCTTGAAGACTTCCTGAATTTCTGGTACCACAAGATCTTCAAGGTTCATCTTGTAACTTTCCTGGCCCAGCCCTAGAGTTAACCTCCTTTCCAAAGGGACCTGATTTCTTTTATTGGGGAATGGTATATAGGAAACAAAATCCATGTCCTAGTGATTCTCAAATTACTATGGATTGTCATTGCTTCTAGACTATTTCAGAGTTAGGAAACACATAGACATGAATGCATTTGTATTATAATTTACCTACATATATCTAAGCTCATGAGTATATTTTGATATCTCTGATCCCAGTCCAACACACAGGTTCACTGTAGTCTCCTCTTTTCTCGTCTGTAACTTCTTTCTAAAAGTTGAGAAATCATAGAAGTGTCTGTTCAGCTCCTTAGCCAATTTATTGATTGGGTTTTTTACTTTTTTGGTATTAAGTTTTTTGAGTTCTTTCTCTATCTGATGTGTTTGGAAAAAAAAAATTTGCTCTCCAAATGTAGACTTTCTCTTTACCTCATTGATGGTTTCTTTTGCTGAGAAGAAGCTTTTTAGTTTGAATTCATCCCATTTATTGATTGTTGATTTTATTTCTTGTACTTTAGGAGTCTTGTTAAGGAAGTCAGGGCTTACTCCAATGTGATGAAGATTTGGGCTACCTTTTCCTCTATTAGGCTCAGGGTCTCTGGACTAATTCCTAGGTCCTTGATTGACTTTGAGTTGAGTTTTGTGCATGGTGGGAGATAGGGGTTTATATTCATTTTGCTGCATATGGATTTCCAGTTCTCTTAGTACCATTTGCTGAAGAGGCTATCTTTGCTCCATTATATATTTTTAGTGCCTTGGTTTAGTATGAGATATCTGTATTTATGTGGTTTTGTCTCTATGCCTTCTATTCTGTATCATTGGTCTACATATCTATTTTGGTGCCAATACCATGCCATTTTTGTTATTATAGCTTTGTAGTATAGTTTAAGTTCTGATATTGTGATCCTTCTGCTTCACTCTTCTTGCTAAGGATTGTTTTGGCAATTCTTGGTTTCTTATTTTTCCAAATGAATTTCATGATTGCTTTTTCTATTTCTATAAGGAATGATGATGGGATTTTAATTGGAAAATGTTCCACATCTCTAGTAATTAGAGAAATGCAAGTAAAAGCTACTCTAAGATTTCATCTCATGTCAATCAGAATGGCAGATATCAAGAAAACGGACAAGAATGGAGCTGTAGCTCAGTGTTAAAGCACTTGCCTCATATGTGTGCAGCACTGGGATTGATTGTCAGCACCACATAAAAATAAATAAGGATATTGTGTGTTCATCTACAACTAAATAAATATTTAAAAAAGAATACAGATAACAATAAACGTTGGTGAGGATGTGGGGAAAAGGCACACTCATACATTGCTGGTGGGACTGCAAATTGGTGCAACCAATCTGGAAAGCAGTATGGAGATTCCTTAGAACACTTAGAATGGAACTACCATTTGACCCAGCTATCCCACTCCTTGATCTAAAACCAAAGGCTTTAAAATCAGCATACTATAGTAACACAGCCACATCAATGTTCATAGCAGCTCAATTCACAATAGCTAAACTGTGGAAGCAACCTAGATGCCCTTCAATAGATGAATGGATAATGAAACTGTGGTATATATACACAATGGAATATTACACAGCATTAAAAGAGAGTAAAATTATGACAATTTCAGGTAAACGGATGGAGTTGGAGAATATCATGCTAAGTGAAGTAAGCCAATCTCACAAAACTAAAGGCTAAATATTCTCTCTGATAAGTGGATGCTGATCCATAATGGTGAGGGGTGGGGTGTTGGGGGGGTGTCGCGACCCCTTGCCCGCAAGGAAGACGCAACTCAGGAATCTTCTTTCAGCAGTTTATTCAGGCCCTTGATATTTCTTCTTCTCTCTCTCTGATGCCCCTCCCAGCCTTAATAAAGCATCCCAAGCCCCAATGCAAAGCTGCCGCGTGGAGCTTTCTCACAGGGTGGTGTACAGGGTGGTGAAAAATCATGTGCCAACTCTCCCAGATAAGGAGTTGTTTGTCACAGACCACAGCGGAGCCAGCGCCATCTTGTAATGGCGACCATAGTCTGCAGAAACGGCAGAATCGGCTCATCACAGTTCCCCCTTTTCTGTTTTCTTAAAACAATACAGGCGAGAGTAGAGGTCCTATCCCACTGTGCAGAAGTGGCTGCATAGTATGACTCAGTCCTAAGGAGGCGCCTTCCCCAGATCTGAAGCCATATCAGCCGACGCCTTTTTTCGTGGGGCGGGGCGTGGACGCGTCTAACCCGCATGCAATAGGACATGCTCTCCTTGAGGTCCACGTCAAGGATCACTCAAGTGCAGTGCCTTGCCTCGCATCCTGTATCGTGACGATGGTGGACGAAGGGGGATAGCTGAGGCTGAACTGTGGCTGTTTATAAGGACAAACAAGTTGACAGCACCCTGAAAGAAAGGCACGAACTTCAAGGCGATAGAAAAGTACTAGTGTGGAAACCCATCTGCGTGCAATGGCAGTAAGACCGGCAGAGTGCAAGGGCTTTCCAACACTAAGAGAATAACAAGGAAAGTCATGTCGATCCCAGTGCAATGTTATAATAACTTGGGGTGTAACGACCATGACAAAGGTTTACTGCTTAAGATGCACAAGCCAGACTTGAGGTGAGTTGCCATTTTCTAAAGCTGCAAGAGCTTGTATGATCATAGCCTTATCGTGAGCACTGTGGGCCTTAAGGCGACAGAGAAACCACAAACAGAGGAACATACCGAAGCAACACATTGCACCAAAAATGCCTACCCCCACCCACTCTTTGAAGAAGGAAAAAGCAGAAGATATCCAATCGGTGAATTGACCCAAAGTCACGGGATCGACACGGGTACTGTTCAAGAGAGCTATCTGGGTTAGTTGAGACTGGATCATGTTTTCTGCTTCCATGGACCAGGTTCCGGATGGATACTCCCCGATGATGTGGGAGGCATTTCTGGAATCATAAAATCTGACAGAGGTTATACATAAATGTGCACGTTGATCAACACAACCCAAATGTACTAGGTCAGACAATTCCTCAACTTGAGCTTGAAGCAGATCTATCCTTTGATTAGCAGCTAGAATCCCAGATAAAGTGTGTTGATTAATTTTACTTTGAGACTCAAGTATGGTGGATGTTTGTTGAATAACCTGATTAATAGTGGCAGCAGTTTGTACCTGGCTGGCCATGGCTACTCCAGCTATAACTGCTGCAGCAGCAGATACCGCCACAGCTGTCACTATGGCTGCCGTAATTCCAAAATCTCTACGGGCTCTAATCAGTTCAACAATAGGAAATGACTCTGGATCTGCAGTAACCGGGATCGGGACAAAGGTTGGAAATTTCATAACCATTGCCGTAGTCCAGGAGCCATTCCAACACTCAGACAAATAACAGGTAATATTAGAACAATTAAGCATCCCCTGTAATGTAACATTAGCCAAAAGAAACAGGAACGGAGATTGGAGACAGACTGCTGCGGAGGGTAATGTAGCATTAAACAATTGTGAATTATTTGCAGAAATTTTAAGCCTCCTACCTCGCTCCGAGTCTTGGGTACTGCCAGAAACATTAAACAGCCAACTTTGGACTCCTAATATTTCCCTGGGGAAACACAAGCGCGGACTAGACTAGCCCAATCTGAGGGAGTCATGTAAAATCTAGTAAGTCCCTCCACCTGAGTGAGAGTGAAAGCGGCATCTATGCCATAAGTGCGGACAGATTCTGCCAAGGTTTTAATTATCTTAAAGTCTAAAGGCTCATGATATCTTCCCCTGTTATTGTCCTGAAATACAGGGTATGCAAGTCCCATATCTGTATTAACTGTCCTCCAAACTTGTGCATGAAAAGATCTCCCGGAACCTTGGCTCCCCCCCACATACGGAGGTGGGGCAATTGGCACCATATCTTCTTCTAGATATTCTACCTCCTCCTCCTCCTCAGAGTTTTGTTGACCCATGTTAACTCCCTTCCCCTTCTTACAGTAGGCCTGTGTGCCCTGTGTCTCCTTTTTCTTCTTTTTCATTTTTATCTTATGTAGTTGTTGTAACAATATATCAAGGTCCTCAGAACTCTCTGAGTCGCTTGTGTTCTCAGGCGTTTTTAATTCGGTCAAGTCTGGGTAGAGCCTTCTCCTATTTTTATCTTCAGGCTCTTTTGCCTTCTCACTACTGTTACTTTTAATACTCTCTGCCACTTCACTACATGATCCTTCAGATTTTTCCTCATGCAATTGCTCAAGAATAGCTTGACCCTCACTCACAGCTTCCTGGCATTTACCATCTGTAAGGCAACCACGGACCATTTTCCAAAGGGGGATCACCCCACCCTCTAATATGCCCTGCTCAGAAGCAAAGTCAAGATCTTTGCCTAATTTATCCCAACTAGGCACAGTAAGGCTGCCCGAAAATGCAAACCACGGTGCAGCGATATCTATCTTCTGTAAAAATCTCTGTAAAGTACTATGTTTCACTTCCAGTCCCTTGGAACGTAACAGGCCATCTAGGGCCAGGAGAAGCAGACTTGAAGATGCGGCACCCATGACACAACAACAAAGGAAGCACAAAAAACAAAAGCAAACTGACACAACAAAAAAACACAGAAGACAAAAGCGAAAGTACACAGTGCAGCTGCAATAAAATGTAAGGCTCTCTCTTTCACTACAGAGGAGCTGCCCCGCTTTGATCGCGGATCCCACTTACCTGGGACTAACCCCGCTTTGATCACGGATCCCACTTACCTGGGACTAACCGGTGCACCACCCCTGACTGTTGAAAGTTCTGGTTCCCGGGTCTCGGCACCACTTGTCGCGACCCCTTGCCCGCAAGGAAGACGCAACTCAGGAATCTTCTTTCAGCAGTTTATTCAGGCCCTTGATATTTCTTCTTCTCTCTCTCTGATGCCCCTCCCAGCCTTAATAAAGCATCCCAAGCCCCAATGCAAAGCTGCCGCGTGGAGCTTTCTCACAGGGTGGTGTACAGGGTGGTGAAAAATCATGTGCCAACTCTCCCAGATAAGGAGTTGTTTGTCACAGACCACAGCGGAGCCAGCGTCATCTTGTAATGGCGACCATAGTCTGCAGAAACTGCAGAAGCGGCTCACCACGGGGGGGGGGGGGGGCTGGGAGGGATGGGAAAAATTAAGGAAATTTGATTGGGCAAAGGGGAAAGAAGGGTGGGAGGGACATGGGGGAAGGAATGATGGTGGAATGAGATGGACATCATTACCCTAGGTATATACATGTATGACTGCAAATATGGTGTGACACTACATTGTATACAACCAGAGAAATAAAAAGTTGTGCTGCAATTGTGTCCAATGAATCAAAATGCATTCTGGTGTCATACATATCTAATTAAAATAAATAAATTAATTAAAAAGGTGAGAAATTGTGGTCTTATTTTCTGTAGCATATTTACTTAACAAAGAATAAATAAATGGTTGTATACTTACATATAATAAGTTATATATTATAAGTTATAGGTTCCCACTTATATAAACATGGGAAACCTTTGTAGCAAAAATTTTCAGATTATTTTCTACATCGTGGGATTTCTCAGCTCTGCTTCCCATACATATTTTACACACAACCAGCCAATAATTTTTCATCTCTTCACTGATCTTCCACTTATCCATTCATCCACTGAAGGGCATCTAGATTGGCTCCACAGTTTAGCTATTGTGAATTGTGCTGCTATAAACATTGATGTGACTGTCCCTATAGTATGCTGTTTTTAAGTCTTTTGAGTATAGACCGAGGAGAGGGACAGCTGGGTCAAATGGTGGTTCCATTCCCAGATTTCCAAGGAATCTTCATACTGCTTTCCATATTGGCTGTACCAATTTGCAGTCCCATCAGCAATGTATGAGTGTACCTTTTTCCCCACATCCTCTCCAACACTTGTTGTTTATCTTCATAATAGCTGCCATTCTGACTGGAATGAGATGATATCTTACAGTAGTTTTGATTTTCATTTCTCTGTTTGCTAGAGATGATTAGCATTTTTTTAAATATATTTGTTAATTGATTGTATATCCTCTTCTGAAAAGGGTCTGTTCAGGTCCTTGGCCCATTTATTGATTGGGTTGTTTGTTTTTTCAGAGCTTAGCTTTTTGAGTTCTTTATACACCCTAGAGATTAGTGCTCTAACTGATGAGGGAAGGGTAAAAATTTTCTCCCAGGATGTAGGCTCTCTCTTCACCTCACAATTTGTTTCTTTTGCTGAGAAGAAATTTAGTTTGATTCCATCCCATTTATTGATTCATGGCTTTAATTATTGTGCTATATGAGTCTTATTAAGAGAGTTGGGGCCTAATCCCACATGATGAAGATTAGGGCCTACTTTTTCTTCTATTAGATGCAGAGTCTCTTGTTTAATTCCTAGGTCCTTGATCCATTTTGAGTTAAGTTTTGTGCATGGTGAGAGATAGGTGTTTAATTTCATTTTGTTGCATGTGGATTTCCAGTTTTCCTAGCACCATTTGTTGAACTTTTTTCCAGTGCATGTTTTTAGCACCTTTGTCTAATATAAGATAATTGTAATTTTGTGAGTTAGTCTCTGTGTCCTCTATTCTGTACCATTGGTCTACCAGTCTGATTTGGTGCCAATACCATGTTGTTTTGTTACTATTGTTCTGTAGTATAGTTTAAGGTCGGTATAGCAATGCCACCTGCTTCACTCTTCCTACTAAGGTTTGTTTTAGCTATTCTAGGTCTCTTATTTTTACAGATGAATTTCATGATTGCGTTTTCTAATTCTATGATGAATGGCATTGGGATTTTGATCTAAATTGCATTAAATCTGTATAGAGCTTTTGGTAGTATGGTCATTTTGTTAATACTAATTCCAGCAGAGGCATTTCTAATGGAAGGCTGGAAGACTCCAACATCTCTAGCTACAGCTTTATCAGTGAATTCCCTGCATGCTGTCTTGAAAAAGAAATTTTAGTCACCTATCTGAAAGAGGTCAGCATAGGAAGAGAAACCTTCACTCTGGCCATCTCTCTCTCATCTAACCATGTATTAATAGGAAACTATGTTTTCATTCTGTTATTCTCCTATGCTACCAGACAAAACAACTGCAGGAGCCAGGAAATACAGAGTGGAGGTCTGTCAAACCCCCGCTAGTAAATTCCTTGCAACTGTTGGCTAAATTACTTCACTAAAAACATGCTAGACAATGAATATGTTAGGCCCCTCCTAAGGTAAGCCAGTTTGGGGTAATTAACTATTATATGACTGTCTATAAGAGTCTATAAGACTCTTCTATTTCTCATTTTAGATTTGGAGAAATCAGTGTCAGCATAGGGAGGGGAGGATAAGAGAAAGAGCAAGATAGAAAATCATGGAGAAGCTCATCATGCCCCTCCATTCCTGCAGGCTTCTAAGCTGGTGCTGGCCCAAAATGAGGCAAGGGAGGAGTTTTAAATAGGAAAACACTTAGCTCTCGGATTTTATATTTAAGTGCCTTTTGATATCTGAAGAAATAACTAGAAAAGCCATGGAATCTTTCTGGTCTTTCATCTTAGTCAGGGAAGAATAATTTGTTAAAATTGGTTGAAAATGCATTGCAAATGATAATAAGTTATATGCCGTTTTACCTATTTATTCTAAGACATCCCCCCACATATATATGGTGTACATATCTATATCTGTAACTATATCTATATATCTATGTAACTATGTATAAATATATATCTCTATCCTAGCACAAGTGAGTGCATTTATGAAGGTTAGTTCTCTCTCTCGCTCTCTCCCCTCTTTTTCTCTCTTTGCCTTTCTGAATAGCTGTTATTGAATATATAACATATCTCATAATCTGACTGAGGAACTACTTCAAATTCTCTTGTATTCTTGACTTGTGTATGAGAGTTTCCCAAGAGAAGATGGCTTCTTAAGAATGTACATTGAAGAATAAAGCTACACCCTAATTCTTTGGCATCATCAGGCTAACAATCTCATACCAAGATAAGAAAGGGAAAGCAAAATTTTCACATCTTTTGCAATCTTTGCATATCTAAGACAAATTTTACCTTTTAGGCAAAACACTGTCTTTATATTTCCATTTTTCCTTTTTCAGGATGGTTGCAGAAAAGGCAGGGGGATTAAAAGTTTATATAGAAAAAAATGGAGCCAAACTGACAACCTGTTTACTAACTAACGATCTTTTCTGCTTTTATTTTTTATTTTTTTGGTACAGTAAATAAAGAACCAGATTGAGTCTTCAAATTTAAATAACAAAACAAAATAATAGCCATTCTAATCATTACAACATGTCCTTATTTTTGGCCTGTTATTTGCAAGTTTCTACTTTATTTAATTTAAAAGAGGAGCGTTGGAGAATCCTGAAAAGATGAAGTTTCTAATGGAAAGGCTGACAGACCCTTAACTACAAGCGTGTTGCCAGGCGCCACCATAATAAAAGGTGGCAAGCATCCAGGAGTGCTCGCAGCTGCATGCCTGAACTTTATTAAATATCTAACTATAGTTTGCAGGCCCTGGCCAGCTTGTAACTCATTCCTCTGACACATTCCAGTTCGTAATTAGTGTAAGACTAATATGGTCCTTGCTTTCTTATTCTTTTCCTGTAAAACAAGACTGTTTCAAAAGACAAAGATGCACTTTACTTGGCAATTGGAGAAATCCAAGAGGTTGGATTCTCCACATACTTGTGCATTGCGAGGGTCTGAGGTTTAGCATTTTTCTGTCTCCCCCTAAAGTAACACTCAGATTTCACTTTAGCCTGTGTTATCAAACTTTTCCCTCATAAAACCTTGTTTTTCCTTTGACCAAATCAAATCTGTTACTTCATAGAAAGTGAATCACTTCTGCTTGACTTCTCCTTTTGTGAATAAGTGTGGCCAGATGTAGCCTGTCAAATGGAATGACCAGTATATGCATAGATCATATGTGTCTATAGGGGGTCTGCAACTAGTATGCTTTGTGCTTCCATTATTTTCTGAAATTTCTGTGGTGGATCTAGAGTGTAGTGGTTCAGCTGAGACAAACTTGCTGCATAATTCCAGTTGGCTGAAGCCACGAGCTATGGGAGATTGTGGTTGGAGGTAATGGTGGGTTTTGCTTGTTACTTTTAAATGCGCTGGACATTTGAGGTCCAGCTCTCACCAGTGTTTTCGTATCGATAGAATCACTTTGTTAGCATTTTTTCAATTCCTGGGGCAAGTGTCCATTCGTTCTGTGACAAAAATTGCCAGTCTTATCATTTGGTTTAGATGTTTGAAGAGACCACTCTGCACTTTGGTTGGCTCTCTTGGGTTCCAGTGCATTGTAATGGGTTCCAGTTTGTCCCTGTTCTCCACCCACTTCACTTCCAACTTTCTTTTCCTATGTCCTGCTCTGCTGACTGTAGGGGCAGTGCAGACACATGACAATAGCCTCATATGGACTTTACAATCATCACTTATCACTGCATAAGATCAAATTCTCCTAATAACCCCCTCTGTACCACTCCAGTAATCTGCTCTTCTCATTTCAACTGTGCCTGATGCAGCTACACAGTCTTAAGCCCTAGCACAGTGCCCAAGACTTGTTTAACCTACTTTTGTTGCTGAGCTAGAACAGGCATCTTTCTTTTCTTTTCACATCTGAGGGATTCAGTGACTTGACCCAGCTAGCAAATACTAGAGACAGGATTTGAATTCAGACCTTCTGAGATCATACCAAATATGCCCTGAGTGGACATAAGTTGAAATTTAAAATGGTGACATGTTGGAGGTGGTCAGTGTCACTGGTAATCAGGGTCACACAGTAATGAAATATTATTTTCCATCCATGTGACTGGCATAGTTTGCTTGTTGGTTTGTCTTTTTTTTTTTTTTTCGAGGTTAAAATGAACTTTATTACTCTATTTATTTCTCATTTTTAAAAACTATGAAATAGCTATTTTTCTCCATGCCAAAGCAACCCCTGAATGATGCACTAACAACTTCTTAAGGCTTTTAAAAGATTATTCTTTGTTACTTATTTATTCTTTGGCTTTCAAAATTTTAGAGGGCTGATATGAACAAGAGGCTTTGCATGAGAAGAGGGAACTCTTATGAATGGCTGCTGTCAAGTGTTGTAGCCACTGGGAAGGACAAATTGATATTTACTAAAGTTTAAAGGATTCCTCTCCACAACCCAGCAAATTCATTTTGCACCTTTTCCTCCAGCACACTCTCCCATGAGAGTACAAGGAAATATTTTCAAAGCTGTTCCATAGAGAAAAAAAAAAAGAACATGTATTAGCATAACTGAAAGCATAGGGGTTTGTTCAACTCCAGAAGGAGGGCAGATCTATATATCCTAGTGTGGAAAGTACTTCAAGGACATTCTGGACAAGAAGCAAATCAAAAAATGATGTTTAGTAGAGTATAACCATCTGAAAACACACAAATAAAACAGGGCTATATATTTTCTAGAGCAAATATGTCAGTAAAAGAATTCTTTAAAACTGGCACATTAAGAATAATGACTAGATGACAGAGGGGAAAACTAGGATTGGGTTAAGGAATGAGTTTAACTTAAAATGTTTTCTTTCTCTTATAAGGAGAATATATTCATTCCCTGCACAATTTGTTACCTGTTTAGTTAATTTTTTACTTCCAAACAATAAAGGCAATATGTCTCATTGAGTTTTAAAAGAGAAATGGTATGTTTGAAATAGTTAACACTTTCATTTTATTGAAGAGGAAATTGGTGCCAAGAGACAGGAAATGATTGCCTGAAGGCAAAATCTAATAAAAAATTGAAATCAGGAATGTTCCAGAAAAATTGGCAGCAGAGTTTCTGTATTTATTAACAATCTCTGAAAATACTTTGGTGAAACCAAAATGTATTTTGAGATACCATTTTGAGGATTTCTTGAACAAACCTGATCCAGCCTTGGTGTCAACATTTTGCTCTATTAACAGTGTTGCCCAAGAATCCTGTGAAGATCATACCAACACCTTGCTATCATCTTTCATATAGTTCTCTAACCTGTTCAATCTTGGTTGCCTGAGTGAATTCACTTTCTCTGTATCATGTTAAAAAACACTTTGTTTTTTGTCCTTCTTCAAGATGGTCCTTATTAGCACTATTTCCCTGGAGGGGAGAAAACTCAGTCAGTTCCTGACAAAGTCATACTTTAAACCAACTATTTTAGTCAGCTTTTTCACTGCTGTGACTCAAAGACCTGAATAATAAAGAATAATTAGAGAAGGAAAAGTTTATTTTGGAGCTCATTCTGAGGTCTCAGTCCATAGATAGCTGGTTCCATTCCTTGGGGCTTGAGGTGAGGCAGAACATCATGGCAGAAGAGTGTGGCAGAGAAAAGCAGGTCAGGATGTGGCCATCAAGAAGCAGAGAGAAAGTTCTGCTCAACAAGGACAAAATATATACCCAAAGGCATACCCCCAGTGACCTACCTCCTCCAGCTGTATTCTATAAGCCTATAGTCACCACTCAGTTAATCCCTATCAGGGGATTAACCAACTGATTAAGTTAGGGCTCATACCCAATCTTTTTACCTCTAAACCTTCTTGTGTTGTCTGACACATGAACTTTTTGGGAACACCTCACATCTAAACCATAACACCAACAGAAATATGTTGGTAGTAAATGCTGAGTTAATTTTTCTGGTGCCCCAGAAAGATAATTGGTTCTGTTTCTACAGATGTGATTGCATTTTGCCTTCTCAAAGTTGGGAAGTAACCAAAGAGCTGCCTGTTAGGTACAAGTTCCTTTGGCCCACAGCCTAACTCAGTGTGCTTGTAGGGATCTTCTTGATGAATGGAATCTAGTTGTGTCCCAACTTGTACTTGTCATTTAAGTTCTATGTACATTATCCCCAATTATAATGTCTTCTTTTAATCCCTCACCTGTAACCCATCTCTACTTTAGATGTTCCCTTCCAGACCACTTGGGGTCACCTGTTTGTATTATAAAGACCTAAGATCTCCTGTGTTGTGAGGAGAGGGAAAGCTGGGAAAAGTGGGTGCTGGTGGGAGCCAAGCTAGGAGATGGGTGCTTCCTTTTCATTACCTTCTCTGTAAGTCTTAGGAACTTTTATCAATTTATGACAATACCTTTTCAACATAGATCTAACCACAGCCACACAAAATGGTATATGAACAAAATTGTTAAAATGCTGCCACTGATAGCAACTGTACTCAGAACTGCCACAGTCTGGCTGGGCACAAATGCCGCAGTCTGGCTGGGCACACAATCACGAGCCACCACACAGCTTGTAGATTCAAACAGCAACTCTTTATTCCTGAACTCACACCAGCCGTCTACAATCACGTTCTGGGGAAATCCACGTTCTCTTCCCAAATCCACCTTCTCTGCCCAAATCCACCTCCACTGGGCTTCTATCTCCAAAATATACTGTCTGAATCCCGTGAGAACTCAAGGGGAACTCAGGCAGCAGGATACGCCCTATTCCCAGCAGGAATAATCTTAAACCTTAAACCTGGAACCTAAACTGGGAACGCCCTAAACACGATTATCTTAAAACCGGGAACACCCTAATCTGCCTTGGTCCTTGAGCAAGGTCACTTACATTCAATGTCACTGCAACATGTCAGCAACATGGGGTACGCTGGCAAGGAAATTGTCATACCTACTTGGCTAATGGCTCCCAGCATCTCCCCCCTTCTGATTAATTAAACAACAAGCAATGTGGCTTAAGGACCGTGCCTGGTAGGTTGTCCAATTCAACATATGGTTCTTACCCGTCATCGGAAAACTGACCTTTAGGCGTCAGCCTCCTGTCTTAGGTTGATACCACTGCAATTGAATCATACCCGTCACTGACTACCGGTCCAGCATACAGCCATACTTGTGGATAGGTCTATGCACCAGTGGGGGGGTGAGGTTCTTTGCCTCACCTCTGTTGGCCCCCAAATTTGGCCTTGGTGCCAGTGAGGGAGTGAGGTTAATGTGGCTTATGGACCGTGCCTGGTAGGTTGTCCAATTCAACATATGGTTCTTACCCGTCATCGGAAAACTGACCTTTAGGCGTCAGCCTCCTGTCTTAGGTTGATACCACTGCAATTGGATCATACCCGTCACTGACTACCGGTCCAGCATAAGCCATTGGCCCCCAAATTTTAGACCATCACTAGCAGAAGGGAGGAGGATACAGAAATGCCACGACACCAAGCCAATTGACGGCTCCTTGGGAAAAATTGCATCACTGGTGACACCATCAGCAAAGATATGTCAGCACTACCACAATTCGCTGCACCAAACGATAGTTACATAGTCCAGGCAAGTTCTGCAAGCAGTTCAAAGCAGAGGAATCTATCAATATGTCCATTTCCTCCCCAAATCAGTTTCCTCCCAAAGTAAGTTGACTCTTTGATTGAGCATTACTTGTTGAGTTCTTCACCGGCACTGGGATGGAGATAGGAATTCTGGCAATGATGCTAAAGAGACATTATCCTGAAAAGAATTATTAAATATAATGAAAAGGAAAGGTGAAAGTAAACAAACAGATCTGTTAACCTACTTTAGAAACAATCCTTAACAGCTTTTTACCTAATTTAAATTAGTAAACAAACAGATCTGTTAACCACCTTTAAAAACAATCCTTAACAGCTGTTTACATAATTTAAATTAAACCATTTAAATCACGTGAATAAAAAAAATAATAATAATAATTTGGATCCATTTTTTCATGAGCGCTCCTCATATAAGAAATATGGACATACGCACATACAGACATACAACACAAAACACAAGAGTGTACACAAACGTACAACACATAAGAAAATAGTAAAGGCCTTGTAGCTTTACCTAGGTGAAATCTCCATTGCAATGTTTAAAAACTCCACAGTCAAAAAATAAAACTGATCAGAAAAATGTTAACCTAGGTTTGTATGAGCTCAAAAAATAAAAATAGAACCTTATGATGTGGAAAAATGCAATAATAAAATAGCTATTGAAAAAAGCATCCTGGTTAATCACTGTCGCAGATGTAAGAATGGCCAAGCTGGAGTTCTGGATATCAGCTGTTATGGATTTGAGTCAAATCATCTTCTTTTCCGATCTGTAGAAACTGTTTTAGTTAATCTCTCTGGAATCCAAATGGGCTGCTGTTCTCCCTGTGGAAAAACACAAACAGACCCCCGACTCCAGACAATCACTGGGTCAGGACCTTTCCATTGTCCTGTTAGAATATCTTTCCAAAGTACTTTAGGCTTATGTACATTTTTTGGATACATATGCCTTTCCGCAGCACTAAGTCCTGATGAATCCAAATTTAAAAAGTTTAGAGTAAAAAGGGTTATTTTAAGATTAACTTTGGGGGATATATACCCCTTTCCAATTCCCTCTTTTTGCTTTAATAAGTATGTCTGTATCTAATAATTGTCTTAGCTTTTTGCATTTTCTATCTGTATAATACCTTACTTGACATTTTCAACCATTTTCTATCTTATTTCTATCTTCTAGTTTTTTTTTTTTCCCTAAGGTTTGTATTTTTACCCTTAGTTGATTATTTTCCTCCTAGTTTTTTTTTTTTCCTATTTTGTGGGTTTAAAATTCTTGTCTTCCTACATCTTTTCTATCTTTCTACATCTTCTTTATCTTTTTTCTTTTTAACTTTTTATACTTCTGTCTTTAAAGTTTTTCACTTTAAATTTTTAATCTTCTTTATCTAAATATATTTTATCCTATTATCTTCCCATTTTTTTTAAAGTAATGCCTTTACAATTAACTAAGCTTCTTTCCTCCATCATGAAGGCATTTTAACCACCTTCAATTTAACCTTTTAAAGCCTTTTAATTATCATCTATACTGTACTTTTAAATGTACTTTTTCACCACCTACAGCTTCACTCTTTTAAAAGAGGGTTAGATTTTGTTTAAATTGCTTCAATGTTAGTTTACATAGCTGCCCTTCAACCAAAGGCTTCTTTTTTTTTTTTTTAACTCCATTGAGAAACTTTGTCTCAATCTGCCATGTACAAATACCTTTTTTTTATTTCTTCTTTTCTCAAGCTTTTAAAGTAAGTCTAGTTTCCTCAAAATCTTTTTAAATGGCATTTTACAACTTTTTACTTTACCACACAGAGATTATCTCATCTAGAAACATTTCTTTTTCCTTTAACCTTTTATATTAATATATTTCCACATCTTGAATCTTTTTTCTCTCTTTTTTAACTGTTAACCCTTTTTATAAATTCACATTTTGAAACAACTCTTATAAAATTTCTGATTTAGACAAATTACTCCACTTTAATAAGATGAAAGACTTTCATGTTTTTTATGATACTATAATACTATAATTGAAACCCAACTGAAAATTTTTCTACTCTTTGTGTATAAATTACACATGATAGAATCTTAACACTTAGTAACCTTGTTTTAGCAAAGACACAGACCAAAGCAATAGTAAACATTTTTCCATTTACCAATTTATGAAAACACACATAATGTTTAAATATATTACCTTATGGAACTTAATAAGTAAGAGTACTTGATTTTATATTTAGTGGTTGATATTTTAACACTTTAGCTTTGTAAATTAATCAGATGTCTGTAAAAACCAAGATCTTAGACAAGTGTAGTAAACAGAACTAGCCATCTCTTTCTTGTTGAAGAAAAATCTTTCTACAGGATACCATGATGGTCCCATTGATATACTTAATAACTCGTCTTTAAAAAGCCATGGGCTACATTTTTGTATTGTATCAACATATGCCCTAATTGTTCTTGGTTTCACTGGGGTGCCTCCTTCCTCTAACAATTTCTCTTGCTCGGAGGCAAATAACTTCAAACCTTGAGTCAACCATTTTCCCCAGTTTGCCTGAGAAAGTTCTAGGAACAGGCAACTTGAAATAAAAACAAAATAAATCAAAACAATAACACATTGTTTTTTGAATTGGTCACCCATTCTTTCGCTCTTCCTCAGGGGTGAGAAATTTCACTTACCTCTAAGCTTCAGAAGTTCCCCGTACGGGCCACCAAATGCCGCAGTCTGGCTGGGCACACAATCATGAGCCACCACACAGCTTGTAGATTCAAACAGCAACTCTTTATTCCCGAACTCACACCAGCCGTCTACAATCACGTTCTGGGGAAATCCACGTTCTCTTCCCAAATCCACCTTCTCTGCCCAAATCCCGTTCTCTGCCCAAATCCACGTTCTCTGCCCAAATCCACCTCCACTCCCAAATTCACCTCCACTGGGCTTCTATCTCCAAAATATACTGTCTGAATCCCGTGAGAACTCAAGGGGAACTCAGGCAGCAGGATACGCCCTATTCCCAGCAGGAATAATCTTAAACCTTAAACCTGGAACCTAAACTGGGAACGCCCTAAACACGATTATCTTAAAACCGGGAACACCCTAATCTGCCTTGGTCCTTGAGCAAGGTCACTTACATTCAATGTCACTGCAACATGTCAGCAACATGGGGTACGCTGGCAAGGAAATTGTCATACCTACTTGGCTAATGGCTCCCAGCACAGAACATAGCTTTCCTTGTGTCCCCCTTGCCATCCCTAGCTGGCTGTCTCCTTATTATCTCTGCCTCTCAGACAGGAGAGTCTTTCCAGGCTACCCTTTCCTCTTGTCCCAGCCTTTTCTCAAAAACAGTGTGAGCTCTCATGACTGCTTCCAGAAGCCATTTTATTCCTCTCCTTTAAGCCAGAACCCTTCTCCCTAAACATGGTTCCAGGATGCAAAAATAAAAGTACTTCAGCAATCACAATTGACTACGGTTTTCCTAATGGCATTCCATTCAATGTGTTTATAATTTTCACTCTCCTCTCCAGCAAAAATAAAACTTTTTTTTTTGAATCTTGATACTGGAGGTGTAGTATTATATTACATGCCCACCCTGAAAATTAGGGAGTGGTGGAGTTTCTGGTCTTTGCTTCATCTCTAGGTTGAGTCTTGGAATCTAAGGCAGTCAAGCAACTGGTCCTCTCCAGACCTTCCTCTTTTTAGGTTGACATTTCTGAGCTCTGGTTCAACAAGTATCAACACACACCACAGATGTTACTCATAGTCTTCAACCTATTGAAAAGAAAAATACACAAGCCTACTGTGTTACCGGAACTGAAGTAAACATTGGCAACAAGCATGGAAGGGCTGACCAGCTGGCTTAATATTTTTTCCATTTCAGTTTCTTAATGTGCATCGTGTGAATCATCTGACACCAAAATATCATGCTACCCACGCTCTACATGGGATATTTTTTTTGCTAGTTATTCAGTGAGTTTTGCCTTCACAGCTCTGTGTGTGTGTGTGTGCATGTGTGTGTGTGTGTGAGAGAGAGAGAGAGAGATGTGAGAGAGAGAGAGAGAGAGAGAGAGAGAGAATCTCAAGGATTCTGTTGTTTAATTTTAGGATGATTTAGTGGAAAAGGGATCTCTAATCCTCTTACAGACTGTCTGCCTTGGTTTTCTGGGGTTTGGTTTTCAAGATTTGCCAGGAAGGAAAATTCCTCTGATGATGTGAATGGGCATGATCTTTTGTAGGGAGATGATGAAGAAAGGAGAATTAGTTTACATTTGACTGGAAGTAGCATATACTACAGCTAATAAAATCAATAAAATATGAACAAGCATTCCCTGTGTGCTAGATACTTCAGGGAGAAAAACCATAAATAAAATTTACTCCTTTTCCTAATGAGGGAAAGTTGACATGAACTTGATGAAAATAATTAATCACCAAGTTCTCCTACCACATGTGGGCTCTGTATTGCTGGTGGCACTGGGGAAGTTGCTGTTCTCTCTGTCTAGAGATCTTACATCCTGAAGCAGTATTTCTTTTATTTTTTTATTTCTTTTTTTAATTAAAAATTTTTTTATTTATATATGACAATGGAACGTATTACGATTCTTATTACACATATAGAGCATAGTTTTTCATGTCTTTGGTTGTGTACAAAGTATATTCACACCAATTCGTGTCTTCATACAAGTACTTTGGATAATAATGTCCATCACATTCCACCATCATTTCTAACCCCATACCACTTCCCTTCCCCTTCCACCCTTCTGCCCTATCTAGAGTTCGTCTATTCCTCCTATGCTTCCCATCCCTACCCTTCTATGAATCAGCCTCCTTATATCAGAGAAAATATATTTGGCATTCAGTTTTTTGGGATTGGCTAACTTCACTTTGCATTATCCGAAAGCAGTATTTCACACTAACTCCAGCCAACCTCTCTAGGAGAGCTGGCAGGACACATAAACTCTGGGTACTGTTCACATTTATGTCAGGACTCAAGATTCCTCTCCCCATTCTTGAGATGATTCTGTGGGGCTCCATTTCAATGAGCCCCATACTTCCATGTTTTTAAATCAGTGGTTCACAAAGTGTGGGCCCCAGACCAGCAGCATCAGCATTATCTGGAAACTTGAAAATGCACACTCTCAGGTTAGATCTCAGATTTCCCCAGGCAGAGACCTTGGAGATACTATACAGAGATCTGTGTATTAATAAGTCCCCCAGGTGATCCTCATATGCTCTCAAGTTCAAATTTAAGAATCAACGGCTTCAACTCTTTTCCAGGTAGAGGCACTTCTGCTTTGAATGCATCAAAAAAAGGGCTAGCCCTCATTTAATGTTTGGTCTTCCCTGCCTGCCTTGCCCTTGTATTGTATTAGTTTACAGCTTTGATTTTTCCCTTATTGTCATAACTATTTCATTTATTTACTTTTCTATTTTGGTGGCCATTGTGGTGGTCAATCTAACCCAGATTGGAAACAAACATAATATTTGAGAGTCCAATTTTATCTAAGGTATCAGAGGATCTATTGTTTGAGCTAAAATTAAAACATGCTATATATCTCCAAAGTTAATATTCTCTCTTGAGGTCATTGCAAACAACAAGTCAAACAACAAACTCTAAGACACCTACCAGTTTTCTTAAAAATTTGGGGGTTCTTAAGAAAGGAATTCCATGTATTTCTACTTCTGAGGCTAGTGGGAAACAATTGTAGGAGCCTCAAATTAATAATCAGACTGTCCACTTTCACGTATGATTATTACAGTAGTGTTATCCCTCTTCTTGTTATAAAACATATGGTTGTTAGCCACATCTCCTGAGAATCAAGTGAAAGACTGGTTTGGTGGGAGACCCTTCTGAGGACTGGGATGAGTTCTTCTGATTTTACTGTCACCCCAGATCTATCCCCTTTTCTCTTTTGTTATATTCTTTTTGGCTAATTCTTTAAAGACAGGCATCCGAGTCACTCATTTTGCCTTGTTTTTCTTCTCCATTCTAGAGATGTTCCTCCATTCCCACATCTTTATCTCCAGACCTCAATATCCTACTCCCTTTTGTGTTATTACAGGACTATCCGGTCAGAACCCCAGCTTTAACATATCCAACTGGGAGTTATCTTCAAACTCCAGCAGTGTTCCTTCTCATTCCACTTGTGCTTTAAAACATTGGTGCCTTCAGCAATGGCCTCCCTGCAGTATCTATCAGTCAGTTACACTTATTTTATCCATACTATGCCTCTCCCAGCCCTCTTGCCATGGCCCATAGCTTTTGTCAGTTCTTATTCATATTATTACAATAACCTGTCACCTGGTTTTTCTACCTCTTATCAAATTTGTGCTTTCTCCTTACCAGCTGTGTTAGTTTTTCTTTGCTGTGACAAAATATGTAAGAAAATCAACTTAAAGAAAGAAAGGTCTATATTGGTTTATAGTTTCAGAGGTTTCAACTCAGGATCACTTGACTCCATTGCTTTGGGTCTTTGGTGAGGTAGAACATCATTGTGGTGAGCATGTGGTGAAACAGAGCTGCTTACCTTATAGTGGCCAAGAAGCAATGAAAACAAAGAAGGGGCTGAAGACAAGATGTACCCTTCCAGAGCATGCCCCCAGTGATTTACTTCCTCCAATTAGGCCCGTCTCCTTCAAGTTCTACCATTTCCCAATAGTCTATTCAATTATGAAGTTATCAATGGACTAATCCATTGATGATATTAGAGCCCTGATAATCCAATCACATCCCCAAAGCCCCACCTCTGAATATTACTGCACTGGAGACCAAGCCTTCAACACACGAGCCTTTGTAAGACATTCCAGATCCAAACCACAACACCATCCCTAATAATCTAAAGTACAGATGAGACTATCTCTTTCTCCTTGTTAAAACATGCTATAGTTCTCCTCTAACTGAATGAAGTCCCAATCCTCACAAGGTTCTCAAAGTTTCATATGTGAGGCACTCAACCTGCATTTGTGTCCATCTTTCAGGGCATCTTGTAGCATAACCTCCAAGAAGTAGTTAGTATCCCACACCCATGCCCATTTGTGTTTTTTAATTTTTTTCTCATGCTGTTCTCTGTACATTACCCTGGGCTCATTTCTACTTGTAGAAATTCTACTCTTCCTCTAAAGTTGAACATTGAATATAATTTTCTTCTACAATATTTGTCCCTTGCTCTGTCAGAGTGAACTATTCTGTCAAACTTTCCAGTGTACTTAGAAACACTGTACAGCATTTACTTACTCTTATTTTCCTATTAATTCATCTCTCCCACTAGGTTGCTCATTTCTGGGTTTCCCAGATTCTGCTTTCTTCCCTAATTGCTTTGAATGATTTCACATCTAGTCTTTGGGTGGCAGAAGCTGAGGGCTCTCTCCAGATTTCTGCCAAATGTAGGGTATGTGGACATGTTGCATGTGTGTGGGAGGAGAATGTGTGAGTGTGGGTATATTTTCCTAATTTTCTCTGGTCTTTTGGCTTTGTTCACATGCTGGTTTAATGGCATAATTTTGTTCCTAAGAGTAAACAGCTTCTTTGGTTCCAAAATGAGAAGTGTCCTCATTAATTACATTGAGGTCTTATGAGTTTGATTGACTTTCAAGAAAAAGAAAACTGTGGGGTGGAGCAGTGATGGGAATGACCACATCATTTAGTTCTCTACTTTCCACCAATAAGAATTCACTTGGTTCTTGCAGGTGGTCCTGGAGCCCCAGATGACTTTTGTACATTATCTAGAGCAGTTTCTCTTCTTCTCTAATATCTGGGCCCAGGGCAAGTATGGGAGGCTTGCCTTTTACTTTGGTGTTTACCAAGGATTTTTACTTAACTCATATAGTTGCTTCTTTTTAATCTATCATAAAATCATTTATTTAAAGTTTTTAAAAAATATATATACATGACAATAGGGTGTATTTTGACATATTATACATATATGAAAGGAAGAGGGTGGGAATAAGAAAGACAGAAGAGTGAATGGGACATAACTTTCCTATACCCATATATGAATACAGTTGCTTCTTAAAGGAAATCCTCATGAAAACCATAAAAGGTCTGTCTTTTAGAGCAGTACATCTTTATTCTCATGTCTTCTAAAATAGTAAGCTTTCCACATTGGAGGGTTCAGCATCCCTGAATTCAATCAAAGGTGATTGAAAATGTTTAGAAAAAAATGTGTCTTTACTGGATATACACAAACTATTTTTCCTTGTCACTATTCCCTAAACGATATGGTATAACAACTATTTACCTAGCATTTTACAGTGTATTAGGTATTAAAAGTAATCTAGAGATAATTTGAAGTGTATAGAAGAATGTACACAGGTTACATGCAAGTATTATGCCATTTAAAATAAGGGACTTGAACTCATCTTCAGATTTTGATATTTGCAGGGGATCCTGGGATCAATCCCCTGAGGTCAGTAATGATTATTATACATCATTGCCAAAGACACTCAGGGTAAAAAAAAATGGCTATTCACAATCTGAGTGCCTTCTTATTTTGGGAGAGAACCCCAGGATTAGATACTGAGAATCTTTGGGAACTAATACAAAGAATAGTTAATTAGAGCACATTTTTATCTGCCACTGCCAAGGCATGTCTGGTGGGCAACAGTGAGAGCGAGAATCCAAGGTCCCTGGCACGGTTGGGCACATCCTGGGAGTGTTGTTCCTGTGGCTAGATCATGATTCTCTTTGCCTTCCTGGGTTCTCTCTCAGTTTTGTTTTCCAGATTTCTCATAGATTCCAGAGGGTCCAAACCTATTCAATGAGTCCTTTTTCCCTTCAGT
This sequence comes from Marmota monax, assembly GCF_021218885.2. NCBI lineage: Eukaryota > Metazoa > Chordata > Mammalia > Rodentia > Sciuridae > Marmota > Marmota monax. The sequence goes on from NW_026692973.1 coordinate 109,462, forward strand.
TATTTGGAGTGCATTTCTATTATTTGCCACCAAGCTTCTAAACTGATTAAGACCAAACAAACACTTGCATATAGCTTGCATTTAAAAATGTTTTTAATGTAGTAAACACTTAAAATTACCAAGATTATCTCAAATTTCCCTCTATCCCATGTTTTATCCCAATTATTTTCATATTTTACCCTCTGTATATTTAAGACTAATGTAATTTTTTTCCTTGACTATTCTAGAGCTTGTGTTTTTTTTTTTTTTGAATGATGAGAAAACAAGTTTATTTATAGCAGGACCTCTCAGAGTCTTTATTTAATATGCAATAGGACTCCGTGTAAACTTTCTTCAACCAAATTTATTTCACTAAAATGTCTCCTTTAATATTAGTTACCATTTAGATGAATATTTTAATCTAAATACACTAGTGGACAATACTACTCACTGCTGGTGGATGCAAATGTCTTATCTGCAGATTTTAATTATTTTTTAATATAAAAACTATTTTCTCCCTATGAAACACACAGCAACAAAATGTTGTGTGATGAAACTGAGAGAGACATGAGCTTTTGTACCTTTAACTATAAGAGGCGTTAAATATTATTGACCCTGAAAATACACTAATTCCTGCTATTACAGTTAATCAACTCAAAGAGATGTGGTTGGAGAATGGACTTCACCTATTTCCTTGGATGGAACAAGAGCAGTTCTAGATAATTTCTAGCATTGTAACAAGAGACCCCAAATTAATTGAAGATGTTAGTTATTCTCCTCACTTGTAACTTTCTCATCTTGGCAGGCCTGTACCATATGCCACCACAAGATATTCAAGTGCCTATGGACAAAAAAAAAAAAATAGCTCAAGAACTCTAAGTTCAGAATTTTATTTAGATGGTATTTGTAGAAAGAGTTTTAAATTTGCTTTTCAGAGCTACCCAGGCAGTTTCATGGAGCCTCTTTAGAAGTTTTATGATGGGTGTGGTAGGGGAATGAACATGGACCAGAGTAGAGGAGCATATTATTTTCATTTCCTTCTAAGTATTAGGTTTTCACACAAATGATGGAACCCTTTGTGAATCTAATGAAAGCTGAGCTCCCTCAACCTGGAGAAAGCACATACACACATAGAGAAGATGTTTGTATGCAACATTAGGATGTTCCCAGATCCTCATGGCCTTTCATTCCTCAGGCTCCTGGATTAGGAGAATTTTAGGACCACTTTCTTAGTTGAAGGCTACTTTGACTTCAGAAAGAAAAGATCAAGGAAAGCCACAGATATGATCTATATTCATGTGCTTTGAGGTTCTCTCAGTATCTTCATAGACAGTAGGTTCCAAAGAGCTGCCCTCTGAAAATAGGTTTTATGTGCACAATAAAGATGCCCATAAAGAAATTTTGATCTTGGACAAAGCTGAGCTGTCCATCACCTTGGTGTCCAGAGGACTGTTTACTAAGATATGTTTGCAGAAAATGGCTTCTCAAATACAATTGGGATGGAGATGTTGTGACTTTCTATGGGAACAGACTTCATGTGAGGGGCTCAGAGTCTGGAAGTTATCCTCAGACTCCTGTGATCATAGGAGAGGAAATGCAAGAGGAAGCATATGAAGGGCACAGATAGAAAAACACACAGGGCAAGAAGGGAAGAAGTACAGGGAATGCGGAAGGATGGAAGGAATGGCAAACTCGATAAAGGTCAGAAACTAGCCAAGAAGCTTTTTCCCCCTTACATCCTGATCATGTGTTATTCCTTCTGCCTTGCCATGCTTAATTTTGGTTGTTAGCTTGACTGGATGATGGATGCCTAAAAAATTGGTAAAACTTACTCTGGATGTGTCTGTGAGAGTGTTTCTAGAGAATATTATATTGGCATGTGGGTGAGCAAGAAGAGTGGGAAAGACCTTCCCTGAGTGTGACTGGTACTATCCAATAGGCCAAAATCCCCAAGGGAACATAAAGGCAGGAGGGGGAAGCTTAGGCACACATTTAATCCTTACTGAACAGCTATGTGGTTTTTTGTTGTTGTTATTGCCTTTGGACATCAGACTCCAAATTCTTCCCCTTTAAATGTAGACTTACACCAGTGACTTTCCAGGAGGCTTCCAGGCCTTCCATCTGGGACTACATCATTGGTCCCCCATGTTCTGAGGCGTCCAGCTTCTGGGACTGAGCAGTTACCAGATACCAGTTCCTCTAGCTCTGCAGCCTGCTGACACCATTGTAGGACCCTTCAGCTTTTGATCATGTTAGCCAACTTAATGAATCCCCTCTTATAATTATCCACAAAACTTTCTATGGGTTCTGTTTCTCTAGAGAACCCTGACAAATACATGCCTGGACGGATCATTTCCCATTTATGGAGCTCACGCTCCCTTACTATTCTTCTGTTAGATGAAATGTCACCTCCTTTTACTTACCCTTAATATAAGCTATTGTTTCTCAGTTATTATTCCAAATGGTATTTTAAATATACCTCCTATAGCACACATCACAATTTAAAAATTTACTTGTGTATAATTAAATTACATACAGGTTCACAAATATATGTACATATACATAAAATATATGTGTATACATGTGTATGTGTGCACATATATGTGTGTATGTGTGTGTGTGACAGAGAGAGTGTGAAAGTGTGTAAGCATGTGCTGTTATTTATTATTGTCTCTTTGTCTTCTAGTATAAGCCATAATAAGGGCATGGACTATGTCTCTTTTGTGTGTGACAAAGAGTATAGTTGTTTAACAAATAATTGCTGAATGAGTGAATGAATGAAACTATTACCAGAAGTTTTTAATGCCAGGAAGTTGCATGAGGTATGGTTCTCCCTAGTCTATTGAAAGAGCCATGCTACCCAGTGGTCTAAGTATAAATTATTTAGACACCAGAAATGAAGGATTGGATAAAAGAAGAGAAGGTAGGCTTTTTAGAGAAGGACTTTCAGGAAAAAAAAAAGCTGAACTCAGGTATTGCTTTGTATTTCTGTATCAAAACCCCAAAGGGAGGGCCACCCCAAATTAGGAGATAGCTGGGTCCTGCTGGCAACCTTGGCTTCTGATGCTAGCCTAGAAGTGCTATATCTCTGGTAATAAGTGCAAGGGAGAGAGCAGAGAGCAAGGCCACTTTGTAGAGTCCACAATGTGAAGGTAGCAGTCCTAAGACATCTCAGGGGAGCAGTGGCAATAGTAAGGGAGAGGAACAGCTGTGCTTTGTCTTGGCTTCACATAGTGTGAGCTACAAGCTTACATTTAGCTCAGAGCATCTAGAGACCAGAGAAAGGAATCATTGCTGAAAGTGAGAACTGCCCAAAGAGTGTGCCATTTTCATCTTCTTTGAACTCTGCTGCTGACTGTAGATGTCAAGCCATACTTTAAGGTGTAAGCATTCAAGAAAGGCATTCTGCATTGTCAGTGGAAATAGCAAGACTACTGCTTTGCTAGTCCTAACCAAAGTAAGAGGGAGATGAGGGCTAGAAAGGAAGATATTCCTCTGGAAAGATGTTCCAATGAAGATGGGAGAACTGAATTGATATTTAGAAGCTTTCATACTTGTAGTGCCCATTCACTAGTGTATTAGCTTTCTTATAGATGACAAGATGTATAAAAGGCACCAGTATTACATTTTCTTATTTTGGGTTCATGTGGGCTTAAGTTTTTATTTTATTTTTAATTAACACATAATGATACTTATATAATGCAATGTGATGTTTTGATGCATGGATATATTATGTATTAGAGTATTTAGTATATCCATCACTTCATGCTTTTATTATTTCTTTGGTGAAAATATTAAAAAAATTCCCTTCCATCTATTTTGAAACATTCAATGCAAAATTGTTGACAATAGTTAGCTTACTGTGCAATAGAGCATCAGTATTTATTCCTATTGTCCAGCTGTTACTTTATACCAATTGACTAACTTCTCCCATTCCCTTCACCCTCTGCCTGCCCCATTCTCCAAAAATCACTATTTTATTGTCTACCTCTGAGATCAGCTTCTTTAGATTCCACCTATGAGTGAGATCATGCATTTTATTAATCACTTAGAGGAAAAATATTCCTTTAAGTCTTGCCTGATTTGTCTGAATATTCTAGCATGTGACCTAACTTTCCATTTCACTTTATGCTCTGCAGATGTGGCAATAGTACAATATATATATATATATATATATATATATATATATATATATATATATATATATATATATTCTCTGCATAAGAGCTCTAAGAATATGTGGTGTTTAAATAACCCGAACTCAAGGAGTCAGAAGCTTGGCTCTGAGTCCCGGCTGCCTTTGTAGATGATCTCAGAGAAGTGACTAACCGGCCCTTTGTGACTAAGAATAAAGCTTTGGTTCAGGTGTTCTCCAAGCTCCAATTATAAGATCCCAGGACATTATTTATGGACCCAGTAATTTATGTTGACATCTTCCCCCTATAATTTATAGAAGAGAGAAACTGACTGATAAACATAAATGATTTTTGCTCACCCATCTATCCCATGAGTCAGTGCAAATTTTATTCTTATTCGTTCCCATTCTTCCCAGAGGGTTTAGATGTATTCCATAGTGTGTTCCACCTATCCTGATAAAACCTATGAGGAGAAGAGAGAAAGTTTATGTATTCTTATTGAGCAAACAAAATTTATGGGAAACTTTGTCTAAATCCTGGGCTCCATGATTAGCCTACAGCCACAGAATGTGCCAAGGAGCTGATATGGATAACTCCACCACTCAATCTCTCACGTGCCCAAATGAAGACAGGTTATATTGTTTTCACAGTTTAACAAAGTGGGGATTAAAACCAAATTTATATAAAGAACAAAAGGGCCCACAGTTAACAGAAAGGGAGAAATTGATAAGAAATATAATCTGCTAAATATTATTATCTCTGAAATTAAGGGAGGAAATTTTGTTTACAACATGAATAATGCAACACTGTCTGATCTTACGAATATATTATTTTAATTAGCAAGTTCAGTTGTCCCTTGTAAAGAATTCTATCCATGGACATTTCCTATGAGAGAGGGAGAGAGAAAGAGAGGGGGAGGAGGGATGGAGGGAGGGAGGGAGGGGGAGAGAGAGAGAGAGAGAGAGAGAGAGAGAGAGAGAGAGAGAGAGAGAGAGAGAGACTAAATACAATCAAGGAAATGAGGAATAAGGAACAAAGTTGGCTTTTCTAATCTGTTGGATGGGTCAGTGACAGGTGGTTTGGAAACTAGGAATTTTCCCTAATTCCTCCCAAATATTTTCTGCCCTATATGTCACAGATTAAACTTTAAAGTTTCCACCAAGACTTGCTTTCATTTTATAATTAGAAATAAGATGGGAAAGATAAATAATTCTATAGATGTAGCACCTTGGCTGAAGTTCTTATTAAAGTGTAAATGACTAACATAAATTTTTGTTCTTGAACATAAATTTCAGTGGGGAAAGTTACACAAAAGGGACACATGCTGCCAGAAAATGGAGGAGATGCAACATAGAACAGGCTGGAAAGGTGACTGGGCTAGAGAAACAAACTACACTTGCTTGACTTTTTGCATTAAGTTTGGTTTTAGCTAATTTCAGAGACTTATATCATCAGCAGCCTTTTCAAGGAAATATTTGATTTGTAAGTTATCACATTAACATCATATTGTATTAGAGAATCTGAAAAAAAGTATCAGCCCATATATATTCATCAATCCATGAGTTGATCTTTAAAACTCTTTAATCAGTGTGTTCTCTTTGGCACAGACAATTGTTAAAACCCCAGCTATCTCTGGGAGGATTATTACTTTGAAAGTATGACCTTTATCCACATAAATATGCACATGTATAGAGGGGAGGATGAGACAGTAGAGGTGACCAGAGGTAGAATAAAGAAAAGCTATAACTGGGGGCCTAAAAGGAAGATGGGAACTAATAAAGGCTAAGAGCAAAGATGCAGAAAGAGGATCTGGAACAATAAAACTAATAGTAATTTTCAAAAGAATTAAAATTAAAAAAATACAACATGGTTTCCATATGCCAGGCACTCAAGTATCCTATACATAACAACTAATTTAGAGATCAAATCTGTCAATATCATCATAGAAATATCTATTTTTGAATTACCTTCATCCAACAATCTTTATGTGCCAGGTGCTTTTCTAAAGGTTAGGCTTACAGAAATTAACACAATAGCTAAGAGGACCTATATTATAAGAGTTTTCATCCTTGTGGGAGTAAAATGCCCAGAGAATAAGTAAGTAAATAGTAAAAAATATATATTATTTCAGATAATGCTATATGCTGTCTACTGTCAGAGTGGTATGGTAGAGAGTAATGGTCATGGCCAGGAAGCACCTCCACCAGGAGATGATGAGCAACCTCCACTGGCCCAATCAGTTAGCCACATGAAGATCAGTGGGCAGAGGATGCAGGCAAAGGGCACAGCACTTGCACAAATCCTAAGGTGGAAGGAATTTGGATTTCTCAGGAGGCTGAAAGAAAGCTAGTGTATCCGGAGCCGGTGAGCAAAGGGGAAAGGGGTGAGGTTACCTGAGTGAAAGCAGTGTCACAAATGGCCTGATATGTGGATTTTATTCAATAGCAATAAGAAGCATGTACTATTGGCAGGGTCTGAACATGAACAAATTCGAAAGATTTAGCTTCTATCTCAGGAGTTTGCCAGTTCTGGAGAAACTGGTGTTATTCTAGAATCTACTATTGGCCCCTAACAAGAGCATCTGTTGTGGTTTTCAGAAAGGATCTATGGCTAAGGGAAAGAATGGTAAAGAGTTTTGGGCTGTCATGAAGAAAAGGAGGGAGCTAAAGTCAGAGTCTGGCTGCCTGAGCATAGGCAGTATCTCTAAGTAGCTGAAGTCTTAGCCTCAGTTTTCTGCTTCAAGAGTAAGAACTTTTTTTCGCTGCTCCTTATTTTTGCTTGATTATGCTTAATTTACCAGAATTCTGATGTTCCTTGAATGTGGACATATATAACTAAGCAAGCTAGCACTGTGTATATGTAATGTACTTCATGCTTTTTGAAATCAGAAGAGATTTCTTGGGAAACTTATTTTTTTCATCTCTACCAGTTAGAGTATGGTTTTACAGTATAAGAATTTTGGAGATTAAAATTTCCATTTGATTGTGCATGCTTGTCATGGTAGCCCTACAGACAAAGCCTCAAGAATCTTTGTTGTATTGGTATATGCTCAGCTTACTTCATCAGACATTTACTGAAGGCCTACTATGTGCCAAATGCCAGATGAGGCATTGTCTCAATGAAGATAGATAATATGCATATCGTACCTTTAGAAAGCACATTTATAATTAAAATACAGTTTCTTTAGCTGGGCATGGTGTTGCATGCCTGTAATCCCAGTGGCTCAGGAGGCTGAGGCAGGAGCATCACAAGTTCAAAGCCAGCCTCAGCAACTTAGTGAGACCCTGTCTCAAAATAAAAAAATAAAAATAAAAACAGCTGGGAATGTTGCTCAGTGGTTAAGTGCCCCTGGGTTCAATCCCCAGTACTCCCCAACCCAAAATAAAAAATAATAATAAATAAATAAATAAATAAATACATACATACATACATACAGTTTCTTATGTAAACTTATCCTGAATCTTCACAACCTGGCACATGCTTTATTTCAGGCTCTTTGGCTTCCTGAATGTCCAGTTGCACATACAGCTCATTCCCATGCAATTCAGACTGTACCGGATCAGAAAGACTCTGCCTTATTCTCAGTTTTCTGTGACACCACAAGACCATGCAGAAGTTTGAGGTGGTCAGAATCAGAACTTGGTTTTATTTATTGTTCTTGAGTTGTTGTAGATAGCTGGAGCCTTTGAAACAGAAACAGATTAGTTATGGATAGAAAGGATTTAGAGGATCAGGTTTTGGGGATGAAAATGAGGCATTGTCTCAATGAAGATAGGTAATATGCATGTCTTGCCTTTAGGAAGCACATTTATAATTAAAATACAGTTTCAAAGACAGGTAGTAAATAGGGGAATGAAGCCCAAGAAGATGAATGATATTTACTAGAATATGCTTATTTCAAGGCAGCTTTCTTTATTTTTACTGCTGATAGTGGTAATCTTTGTGAAAAAAACTTGGGCTTAGTTCATTAGACATTTACTGAAGGCCTACTGAAGGGCTTGATGAATACAATCTGATTTGTGACATGTTCTATCTTTGGCATGAGCTTACTGGAAGAAGAGCTTGGTAGCTTCCCTGAGTGATGGTATTTTTACATTTGTCCTACAACAGAATCTCTTTCCTTTTCTAATCCCCCTAGAAACTTCATCACCAAGTAACTAACTTGCAATGAATGACATGAAGGGGAAGTGTATAACAGTGTATATTTCAACCACCTTGGTATTTGCATGGAAAACTTCCTAAATCTCTCCCAACTCCCACCAGGTTTACCTCTATTGACTGAGCAGAATTTGGGTGATTTGAGGTTGGACAAGGAAGACCTTAATCTTCGATTCTTCTGTGAGCTGTGTTTTCTTCCATCTCCTATTTCACAGTCACTCCCCCACTTCCCTTAGAAAGGCAGGGATTATGAATTTCTAGTAGGGACAATAGTCTTAGCTTTAAGCACCAATATTTCAATATTTTGTGCAGTTATTGGTACATTGCAGGCATCAATGAAAAGGTAGTTTGATTAAACTACAGACCTTCCTGCTGCCTGCTGCATTTCTGATTCAGCAGGCTTCAGCTGGGCAGAGGGGGTCATGGACCCACCTGGTCATTATTTATCAGTCCCCGTGTACAGCTTCTTTCACCATGGGGTCTGGCTAAGAGGCCTAGATGAGGTGCTGAATGGTAGAGAAAGCTTGATCAAAGCAAAAAACTTCTGCCCCCAGAACTCTGGGCCCTCTATAGGATGATGTGGGCTTTGTGAGATTCCTTTCTTAGGCTCTCCAGGGATGTGGAAGATTTGGACATCAACTTCTCCCTAGAAGGATTTCATCATCAGACTGATGGCTGTACCTCATTGAGTACCTCCCAAATTTCCTCTGAGGTGCCTTCACCACATCCAGGTGAAAAAATGCCAGTGTTTTAGGGAAAACACACCATAATACACATCTAATTTCTGTGTGCACTTGAACAGAAAATGAATTGCTTTACCTTGTATTCTTTAAGTACACTAAGAAACATTATTGCTATCCTAAAATCCAACTTTTTTTCTACTCCTGTTTCCTCTCCAAAGTCTTATGTCTTACTAAGTCTAAATATATTTTGCATTTCTCCCATTCGCCATCTCTACTGGTCATGCTTTTTCCAGTTCCTGCAGCCTTGGAAAGTATCTTTTTAGGGCACACAGTTATAAGAACTGTCCTCTAGGGATACAACATAGAGTCCTTAGGTAGGCATATAAAGCTCTGGCAATATGATCCTAAGCAACCTGATTTTCCTTGTTCTCTGTGCTGCCTGCCTTCTCGGAAGATCTCTGCTGTCATTACACCAAACCATTTGTGGCTTGGAAATGCACTCTTTGGACCTTTTTGACATCATGTGCCAGCTCCTCAAATACCCCTCTAGGCTATTGCTGTTCCTTTCTGTGTCAGCCTCATCAGTGTCTGCTAATCACTCAAGATCCAGCTCAAATATCTTCACTTCTGAGAAGTCCTCCTCCCAGTCTTTCCACCCATCCATTCTGCCAGATTTATTGGGACGCCTCAGTTTCTGTATGACACCATTTGAGAATTCATCACATGACACTGGAATTTTCAATGTCTGCCCTTTTTTTCTTGCCTGTTCTTGTTCCAATTTAGGTTCTTAGTCCCTCACTCTATTCTTATTAACTATATGACCTTGGACACATTCCATAAGCCCTCTCAGCTTCATTTTCAGTTTATTACAAAGGGCTAAAGAGACTATTAGGATTAAATGAATAAAGCATAGAGGACAATGGCTGGGACGTAGTAATCATCCAATAAATATTGCATTCCCTCTCAAGATCATCTGTTAGAATAACATCAATTCAGACAGGAATTGTCTTCTGGAGTTGTTTTGGGACTGGGCATGCCCGTAGAAAGAAGGGTTTCTTCTGTGCTTTGGACTTGAAGTGATAGATTTAGAGGGCTGAGTGAAGCTATTACCTGATGCTGAAGGGAGATTTTTACTAAGGGGCCCGTGGTTGTCCTTGAGAGAAGACAGATGTAAGCTTTGACTGGGTCCTAGCCTGGAGATGGGGGGGTGGTGCACGGAAAGTGAATAGGCTTTTATTTTAATTGTGCCACCATATGACTTTCCAACCAAGATGGATATGAACTGTACAGAATCATTAAATATGAACATATGTAATGAATTTGCATTAACCTATTACATGGTAACTATGAATCTAGCACAGAAGAAGTTCAAGGTGTTGTTATTCAAACTCCTGCCCCTACAATGGGGAAAGAAAGCTACTTTTATTGTGGCATCAGTGTTTAACCCCAGGCACACTGAATTCTGTTTGGCATGATATAGGATCTTAGTCTTGGAATTCAGTGAAAAGTGAGGTCAGCATGTACAGAGACTTGGGGAAAACAAACCAATTTAAGGTCCTAAACTGGGAAATACTGTTCCATTTCCTTCTGAATGGAGTCCACAGTAGTGCTGGAAAACCATCTGGAGAAACATAGCCCCCAGAGTACTAGCATGCTGTAATGTATTTGATTAAAAGGAGGAAGGGAAAAAACATTGTGTGTGTTATCCTTGTGCAAAGATTGGGGAGCAGGCAGCCTGTAAGTTGTGGTCCGTGGAGATTTTGCCTGGATTACTTTAAAAGCACTTTTGCAGAGCCAGGCAAATGAAAGTCATGTGTTTATTCATCAAGGAGAACTTCTCTTGGGGATATTTTATTTGCAGTTGTATAAAGAGGCAAAACCTCCACATTTTTAATCTTCCATGCAGAAACTTCTAAGCCCTGGAAAAGCAACAACAGAAAGACTGAGTTTGGATATCTCAGGAATCCTGATAAAGGTTGGAAACTTTGAAGTTTTCAGCTGGACCAAATTGGATTGTGTGACTAAAAGAGCAGATTCACTTACAGTAGGTACATACTCTGACATTTCAGTGTTTTTTTTTTTTTTTTATTAAGATCTTGGTCAGGCCACAGAGGACTGACTCAAGGAAACACTAAGATACTCGTTCTTGAGTGTGGAGATATATAAATCTCTACATCAAAATCAAACTTCTATGAACATATGAGGGACATGCTCAGGTCATTTAATTCATCTGGGGGAGATTTCTACCAATCAAAAATGTCTTTGAGGGATTTAAATGGTTAATGCTCAGTGTTCTCAGTCAAGTGGTGTCAGCCTAGTTTTACAAAGGGTCATGTTATAGGATTACAGCACAAGTGTAAGAAGACTTCCCACTTCATTCTTTAAAGACTTCACAAGGTTGAAACACCAACATATCCTAAAAGGAACATACCATAACCTTTAGACTTGGATGTGAATCTCTTGTCTGCCATTTATTAACTATTGGTGGGGTCAAGTTGATAAATTTTTGAGCTTGATTTTACTCATTTATGAGGTGACACCCCAAAATACCTATTTTGTAAAGTTATTGATAGAATTAGAAATTATGCCCATAAAATACCTCAAACAGTCTCAGTCTCTGTATTTGGTGCCAAATACAGAGTGGATATTGTCATGATAATGATAATCATAGGGATGATAATGAATGATTTTAAGCAATAAAATAATTTCTGAGCCTCATTTGATTTATAATACCTACTTCATGTAGATATTAGTTTTCCTAGTCTTTCAGAGAAACATCAGTGAAATGATGATTTGGTTGCTCTTGTTGCTAAAAATGATCATGATAAAAATGGAAACATTAGCTATCATAAATAGTAAAATTGCTAGAGTACATCCCCCCAAAGTAGACTTATTTTAGAATCTACTCGTGTAAACAAAAGCACTTATCTCTTCATTAGAGGGGTAATTTTCTTGTGTAAGTCATTGCACTGATGGGCTGCTTATTGTTAGCCAATTTCTTTTGGATATTGCACCTTGAGATGACATTTATTATGTCCCTTAAATATTTATGTGTACCCATCCACACACCCCAGTCTATCATTTAGTGTATCATTTAGTACATTTTCTCATCTGAAAGGAATTATTCTGCAGATGATGATGTGATTGGATATGAAGAAAGATGGAAAATATCATAGAATGAGGCATTCTGTGGAGATGAGTTTTATACTTTTTCAAAATGAGACTTTGTTGGGAAGCCAGAGTTACTTTTGGTATGACAATAAGGCAAAAATTTGACCAGTATTGAGTAGCTCTCTAATGGAGCAGTCATCTGCAACAGTATGTTGCTGAGGTTGACCAATCAGCACAGGTATTTTTTCCTTTCACAGTAGGCCTGTTGCCTTTCAAATACCATTTAATTGAGCTGGGTTTGAGAGGTTCCTGGCAAGGCTACTCCAGAAAAGGCCTGTTTACCTGTAGTAATTTCAGGGTTCCTGGAATTTAAGGTAAAGTTGGCAGAGCTACCATTAATTTGAGGAGCAAGGGAAAGTAGTGTTGTAACAACGATGCAAATGTAGGAAGAACAAAGAACAAAGACCATTATCTTCCTGCCCTGGGAAGACACTGCCTCTCTCCTTTCTACCTCCTTATTAGTCAAAGGCGGGGTGGGTGGGGAAGGTTCAAGTTTTCCCTGGAATGAATTGTCAAAACTTTCCCCTCCAGGCTTGAAGCCTGTTCCCCTCTGAGCTGCTCAGCACGTTGTCAAACCAGTCTTTACTTGAAAGACATATAGCATCAACATGAAAGATGTCATATAAGTCTCTCCACCCCCCTTCTGAAAGAGTTTGGAAAGATGTTACATCCTACATCTGGGGCCTGCTGAGAGTGTCTGTGAGAGCAGGCAGTCCTGCAGGGGAAGCTGCCAAGGGGCCAAGGACCCCATCTGGACAGGGTCCTTGGCTGGTTTCTGCAGAGCAAATGAAGGAGAAAAACTATGGATGAGGAGAGGTGGGGAAGACAAAGCAGGCAATGGGAAAAGTTGATTTTATGGAGCTTGCAAACCTGAACTCAAATATTAAAAATGCTTTCATCAGTCCCCTTAATCCAGAGAAATTCTTTTTGGCTTAGATGCGAGGAAAAATCAGTCCCTTAAGGGGAAAGTAAGAAGAGAGGGAGGTAATAAGGATGTGAGTCAGACGCAGGGAATGGTTGGCAAATGCATTCATTTCAGGAGGCGGAGGAGGACTGTTCTCAGCTGATCTAATGTTGCAGACCACTGATAACTCCCGCCTGCTTTTTATTGATTTCTGTCTTTGGTTATTAAAAAAGCCTGACTTGTTAAGTGGGGGAAAGGTGAGGGGGAAAAAAAAAGAGAGACAGACCCATTTCTTCTGCTCACTTTTTTCCTCCTCTGGGGAATAAGAGGCACTTGGGCTCCAAAGCTGTGTTTTTCTTTTGGTTTTGCTTTTTAATAGGGGTTGAAGAAAGTGGTTATAGACATTTGAGGGGAAATAAAGCCTGTGGTTTATTAACAGGGCTGGTTTTAATCAGTCATGATTTGACTAGGGTAACATTACGGCTGCAACGGTGATAACTGATACTATGATTTTCTATGCTTTTAACCCCAAACTGAAGTCTTGTGGATTCACTGACAGAAATGCATTTGTTTCCCTGGCCAGGCTGTGGAGAAGGGAGAGTTTTGTGAGGATAGCATCAGAAGAGGAAAGGAGAGGGCTGGGGGTGGGGCAGCTGCCTCAGGATTCTTCTCAGCTGGAATTCCAGCTGCAAAGAAGCAAACCTTGGATGCAGGGCATCTGAGTGAAAGCAAACAGAAATGGGGAAAGGAATAGAAGTCAGGATTTAGCTCCCATTTGGCCACTCCAGGCCACCATCCTGATTCATGAGTGCATCTGCACAGACTTGAGGTGAGATGTCAGGCTAGAATACCTTAGACTTTTCAGACAATATAAGTAATGTCATTTCTTCCCTCTATTAGGAAAGCTGAAAAAGCATAGGCCTTGCCCAGGCTGAAGTCTGCTTTGCAGGGTAATTTAATCCTGTCCCACCCAGAACAGAATCTTTGGGATCTTTCCCCACCCAGCTCATTATTTAGCATGTCTGACACCAAAATCACTGCCAACATCCAAACAAATTTACAGCTGATCTGCCATGATCAAACTCCTACATTAGTTAGCAACTATGGTTTGCCATCTTTGTAGCCAGTAGTGGCAATGAGGTTTCTGGGAATGTTCTCTTCAAGAGTAAGACACTTTATTTTTCAATGTGTTTGTTTTTTTAATATTTATTTTTTAGGTGTAATTGGATACAATGCCTTTATTTTATTTACTTATTTTTATGTGGTGCTGGGGATCGAACCCAGGGCCTTGTACATGCTAGATGAGAGCTCTACCGCTGAGCTACAACCCCAGCCCCTCAAAGTGTTTTATTTAAGAAGGAGAAACAGACCTGACATGTCTTGTTTTGAACTACAGGACCTAACTACTTTGTCAATGAATAAGATCATGCAGGAAAACTCAAGGAGAAGCCTAGGGGTACAGTGGGTGAGGGAAGATGAATGGATGCATTCATCCTCCTGAGTCCTCTTAACATTTCTGTAGTGTTCTGTGTTCGTGTGTTTGCATATATATAAGCTACTCTCCCAGAGAAGAATATTTAGAGATTTTTTTCCTTGATCTTGGACCCAAGAGGCACTGAGCAATCCCCAACCTCTTCCTTGATGTTCCTGGTGAAGGGGGCACAGAACCAGGAGATGGCTGCCCAGGATGATGATGGACGCAAGTCTGTGGCCACGGAGGAGCCAAGGGAGGCCAGTTCGAGGTCTGAATTAGCTCAGCTGTGCTACCCAGAAAACCTTGCCCCTGCTTCCTTCCTGACAGAATTTAACTCCCTCATGTTCCTCTATAGGGTCAACTCTTTGGCAAGTGCTCAGTTCACAGCACCAACTCCTTCGGGAGACCTGTCCTAACTCCAAGAGGTGGAGCTACAGGGGCCATGTCTTGCTGTCCTTGGTTGAGAAAAAGACACCCAACTTTGGAGTATTGGATTCTCTTTTTCAGGAGTATGAAATCATAGTAGGGCATTAAAGATACAAGGATTTGTTGGTGAATCCCGCTAATGACAATGATCTAGAGCAGTGGTCAACCAAGCCTTATTTTCATTATGTCCAGGTTAAAAAAAGGAAACATATTCCCAATATATTTTATTTACTTATTTATAGGTTACATACATGTATTATTGTTACTAGCGAATGTCAAAAGGCATACTATATGCTTAACATTTTTTTTTTAGAATGAAAAGTACATATGAAGCCAGTAGCAATAAGCATATTTAGCACCCTGGTCTGGGTTTCTAATGCCATTCTTCATTAAAAAGAATCAGAACTCCTCAAATAAATGGCTGATTCTAGAATTAAGACAGGAAATATACAAGATAAGCCTAGCGTATCTTGTGGTACCTAAAGTAAGGAAGTGCTCAAAAACAAGCAACAACTCTGACAACAAACATCATAATGAGAGCTTTCAGAGGCCAAAGCTTGGAAAATTTAAGCAAGAAAATAGGGAAAATATCATAGTGTTACAACCCCAAATACAAAATAAATATCCATGAGTTGATGGAAAAATGAATCACTAATAATTGGTGAAGAAGAGAAATTTCATGTGTAGAATTACAAGAAATTTATGGAGCTACTCCAACATCATCAAGGAAGTGGAGGATAACTCCCCTCTTCTTATGTGTGAACTATACATAGTGGCATCCTTCCAAGGGGTACAGTATGAAAAGTGGGGGGAGGTAGCTCTTCAGGTGAGAAACTCAACAAACATTGCTTCAGCCAAGTGATCCAGAGCAACACAGTCATGTGACATGTGGATCATGGAGAACCCTTGAAAGAAGGTGATGAAGTGCCTTTTTAACTGTGTGGGCTTTCTCCGGCATAATCAAGACAAAAACATCAGACAATCCCAACTGAAGAACATTAGACAAAACACTGATTCAATATACCTCAAAAATGTTGAGGTCATCAAAAACAAGGAAAATTTGAAGAACTGGCACATTCAAGAGAAACCAAAGTATAAGAAAAAATCCTGACAACTAAATGGTAATGCCGTGTACTGGATGTGACCCTAGAACAGAAAAAGGCCACTAAGAAAAAAAGTAAGGAAATCTGAGAGGAGTATGGACTTCAGTTAGGAATGCAAATAATTAACTTTAATATATCAATATTTTCATTGGTTCATTTGTCACAGTAAATGCACTATGTTGATATAAGATATTAATTATAAGAAAAACTAAATGTGAATATATGGGAACTCCCTGTACAATCATTGTTATTTTTATATAAATTTAAAAACTGTTATGAAAAATATTAATTTTTAGTTTATTATTAAAGAAAGTAAATATAGGAAAGGGTTAAAAAGGTTCGGGGCTTCTCAGCCTTGGTACCAGTGATATTTTTGATCAGATAATCTTCTGTTGTGGAAGGCTGTTCTGAACATTGTAGAATATTTAGCAGTATCCCTGGCCCGTACACACTGGATGCCAGTAGGACCCTTCCAGATATTGCTGTCAAAATTGTCTTCAAATGTTGTCAGATATCTCCTGAGAGAGGCGGAGGGAGGGTTACCACTAGCTGAGAACCACTTAGTCTAATGAAATACTGGTTGAGCAGAAGGGTTGATATGAGATAAAACGTCGTTCAGCCTCACCTGGAGCCCTGAGGAATGGAGTTGGCCTTCTATGGACTAAGACCTTTGAAACTGTGAGCCCTCAAATAAACTTTTCTTCCTCTACAGTTATTCTAGTCAGATCTTTTAGTCTCAACAGCAAAATAGCTGACTAAAACAGTTATGAAAGTAAGAAAGGACAAACCACAGAAGGCCTCAGGAGTATGAAAAACAGAAACAAGGAAAAGTGGAACCATATACCTCTGAGGGCCTAATAGTAAGCTGCAATAGCTTCTCATGCTGGCTAGAGGAATTCTTGTATCCTATTAAACACGAACAAATGTGTATTGAGCACTTGGTCTGAACCAGGTAGGATTCTATGGGCATCTGTGTAACCAACCCTCCATCACATGTTGCTTGCTTCTCATTTCCAAACTTATTCCTTCCCTCAAGGTCCTTGTGATGCTCTCTAGCAGCCTAGGACACTCTCCTTTGCTCCATTTTGAGCCTGCCTCCTAACACACAAGTGATATGCTCAGGCCTTTCCATGTTATTAAAATCATCTAAGCCTCCTCATGGCTTGCCTTTGCTATGGGCATGTGTGTTTGTTTATGTATGTATATGGGTAGGTGTGTGTACATACACACATGTGTATGTGATTATATACAAAATTGTTATATATTTACATTATTTCAAATATATTTAAATTATACATATATTTACATTTTTATTTACTATTTTTAATTCATAAACCACATGACTTATCTCCATTCTCCTAAATCTTACCTTTTCTTTAAGATCTCAATCAAATGTCATTCTTTTCTATGAGCCATTTTCTGTTTTCCCCAATTAGAAGAACTCCCCCTTTTGTGCAAACTCTCATATCTCTTCTAATGCCTCAAGAAAGGTATTTTTATGGTTTAAATATGCCCCTTAAAAATTCATGTTGAAATCTTTTCCTGCAAATATTATAACTTTATAAATATTGACTCTCTAAACCTAAGAATATGAAGTAACAATAATAACATGATAATAAAACTGCATTTCTAAATTACTGAGCTTACCATAGAGGTTCCAGAGGTGAGAGAGGAAAAATTCTAAGACCCATTTAACATCTTCCCTCAAATATGATCTTTTCTTCCCCAACACTTTGTACTGAAAATGAGTGAGAAGCAGTGCATTCCCTCATCATCCCTCTCCAATCCAACATAAGGGAGCATTCTGTATGGCATCCCTTTGAACTTACAGAAAAGTGTATCTCATTCAACTCTCACAGCCATGCTCAGAGGGAGGAATTACCACCATGTAGCTGTGGAAATGGAGTTCTGAGAAGTTAAGAAATTGTCCTGTGGTTTGTAAGTACTGGAAATGGAATTTATGCTCAGTTCCAAGTCTCTTAAAAGCTTAAGCTCACCACTACCACTCTATCTCCCAGGAGGATGTGCCCAAAAGATCTGTCAGACGGTGTCTTGGATGAAGGAATACAAGGAAGCTAGGACGTGGGAAGCATAAAATCATAGAGAGTGAAGTAGTGTTGGAACTTTTAAGATGGTCTAGGAGCAGAGTGTTACTCAATCCTTACCTTTACAAGAAAGGTCCAACAATGAACCAATAAAGAAAGCTTATTGAAGTAAAGAAGGGTGGGTGAACATGACGGAGCAGAATAGTTACAAATTGAAGGTGTGTGAGTTTTGGCCTTCCACAAGTTCTCAATGACCAAGAGACATTTCAATTAGCCAAGACATTTCAACTCGTTGGGTTTGGTCCACGCCAGCCGGGACTTCCCAGCCAAATATGTGATATGGCTATGGTTGTTTGTGGTGGTCATGAGAAAAACTATGGATTAATCCCATTTAGTTCTTTTTGGCATTTTATACAAAATATTTTTTTTCTTTTTAAACATGACCCTGTGCTTTCCAAGGTATTGTTGGCACCTATGGCATTATATACACTCCTGGAAAATCTATTGAAGTTCTAATTTTTCCCTTGTTTTCACTATCACAGATGAGAAACACTGAGATGAGTGATGAGGGATGGAAGAGGAGTCACGTCAAAAACCTATGCCCACTCCACAAAGCCCAGGGAGGGATCAGGACCTCATAGAAGATGTCCAAGGGCTGCCCAAGAACTGATCTTCAGTACTAAAGGTCCTAAAAGAGGAAGGGAGAGTATTCTATTGCTTATGTAACTTGTGGCCAGTCTTACCTCCACTATAACTGACTCATGGTGAATGCAGGGGTCACTCAGCAATGGGCCTAGTAGAAGAAGGGGTGATAGATCTATATTTTCCTCCACAGACTAAGGCATGGCATCCATGGGGATTATTTTCCAAAGAAATGGAGGGAAAAAGACAGTTCACAAATACTGATACCAGATGCTCAGGTAGGAACTTGAAATCATACTCATCTGATTTGGAAGAAGAAAGTGGCACTTCTCTTCCTCTCAAATGTTTTGGGGAAAATTCACACTCATTACATGTATGATGGATATACATTTTCTTGTAGTATTTTCCAACTATTTCATATTCTTTAGTCTTCTTCTAAGTTCTTATGGAGGCAGAGATCATCTCTTCTACAGTCATATGCCACATAACACTTTGATCAAGGACAGAATGCATTTATGATGGTGGTCCTTAAGATTATATTGCCTTGTGATGTTTCAGTCATATTATTTTTTCTTCTAAGTATACACTGTGATGTTCACTGTAATAGACATGTTTGGCTTCTGCTGCTTGTAGCATATTGAAAGCTTATTAAAGGTGACTGAAAGATTCTTAAGTTTTCCAAACATGTTGACAAGAGAAAACTAACCTGACAGTGCATCTGAGGGATTTCCTGCCCATCCCAGAAGTTGGCACGTGGGTCCTCCAACCTTTCCCTGAATTTTGAAATTCTTACTTATGTATAAAATTTCACCTACTAATTTTAGCATTTATCAGTACATATATTTTATTGGTGCATTATAATTTTATATGGTAGTGGAATTCATTTTGAATTCATTTTGACATATTCAAACATGCATATAATTTGATCAATCTCATTTTCCAGGACCTTCCCTTCCTCCCTTACCCTGATTCCCTTGCTCTATTTTATTGGTATCCCTTCTATTATTATTATTTTAATTAATTCTTTATCATGATATGTAATTAGAATTCATTGTGGTATATTCATACATAAACACAGCAAAACTTGGAAGTTCCCAGAACTTCCCTATGCCTTCCCTTCTTTCCTTTCTCTTGGTCCTCTTCCTCTAATCTATCAGTCTCCTATTTTTGTGAGATCACCTTTATTTATTTTATTTTCTTTCTTTTTTTTTTAAATCTACCTTCCACATATGAGAGAAAACATCTGCTTTTTGACTTTCTGGGTCTGGTTTATCTCACTTAGCATGATGTTCTCCAGTTCTTAGGATGGTAAATGTTTTGATGCACTCCCTGGAGAAGCCAGCTAGCCAGCTAGCTACCCTGCCTGTGATACACATGAGCATGTGGGGAGATTTGTCCAGTATTCACCTTTGGAAAGTACACTGCCCCCACTAGCAATCTTTTCCTTGTTTTTTTTTTTAATTTATTTGTTTATTTGCTTATATTTGATGAACCCATCACAGTGGAAACCAAGTTACTACTCCTTTGTAGTTTAGGATTGTGAGTATGCCTTCCTTTGCAATTGAAGTGTAAAATGAGCTAGATTACACTTTCAGTTAGACGGCCATAGCCTTGTATTTTCAGCAGTCCGGAGGAGGCTGGCTGCTGCTCTTGTCATTGACATGAAGGAGACAATGAATGAAGAACCAAGTGGATGGATGTGGGCAGATGAGGGCATCTCAGATTTTCAAAGACCACAATTTCTTGTGTTTGCCACATGGTCCAGTGAGAGAGAGAGAGAGAGAGAGAGAGAGAGAGAGAGAGAGAGAGAGAAAAGAAGAAGAAGAAGAAGAAGAGGAGGAGGAGGAGGAGGAGGAGGAGGAGGAGGAGGAGGAGGAGGAGAAAGAGTAAACTCATAGTCCATTTCTTCACTCATTATGAAATATCTGGGTGAGTGGAAATGTGGACTTTTGAAGACAAAGAAGTTTATAGCAAGTGCACATAAGGCTGAATAATATATATATATATATATATATATATATATATATATATATATATATATATATATATTTATACTTATATTTTAACAGAGGTGATTCTGCCACTTACAAAAACCTGGGCTTTTTATTTTGGAAATTACAGAGTATTTTACTTTAGTTATGTCCTTATAGAAATAAACACTACCATTCTATTCTTTGAGTACATGGTAATACATTTTTATTGTGGAAAATTTAGGAGAAGCAAAAAATGCAAAGGAAAAATTAAAGGTATATAATTCCACAGCTGTTATATTGGTGCAATGCTAAAATAAATACTACACATATGCAAAGCAGGCTTGGTATATAATATAATGTGATATTTAGTATCTTGTTAAATATTATGCTATTATTTTCCCTATAATATTGGAATACAAATACACACACACACACACACACACACACTACAACTTCAATGATAAGTATTTTTACTCTATTAAATGTGAAGGAGTAAACATCTGAATGGAGAATGAATGAATGAACTCACACATTAATGAATGTTGCATGAACACGTTAATTTTCCTTCTGGCAGGGGAGGACTTACGAGTTTTTGGAAAATTTTAAACTAGAGGAAATCTGAGGGATTTAGAGCAACCTCCTCATAATGGAATGATATTCTACTTTATCCTGGACTTGTCTCCAGCATGCGCGCGCACACACACACACACACACACACACACTCACCACCACCTTGTTCTCCCAATTGTAGATAAATCACTCATATGGAAAGCCCTTTGTAACTCCAGAGATTTTAGCGTTGCTTATGTTGAGCTGCATATTAGGTGTTATATTTCTTTTCTCCTTTTTGGCACCAACAGCTTTCTCTTCAGAGATAAACTATGATTTAGCAAATAAAGCTTCAAGTAAAAAACTGCCCAATTTTTTTGAGGTTAGCTCTCTCTGACTCAAGCAAACGTTTAATTTCTTTGAGACTTTATTATATTCTTCTGCCTTCCAAACATTGCAGAAAAACAAAAATGGGAAAACATTAGCCAAGATATATGAGGTAGAAGTCAATCAAATCTTATCTTTCTCTCCTGCACTTTTATTTAGAGACTGAAAAGATGATTCCTGTGTTAGATCTGGTTTGCCTCTGGCTTAGCCACACTTAGTCACGAAACCTGGAATCTTTATTTGTCTTGGCCTCATGAGTAAAATAGGGACAAGAGTAGTCCTGTTTTGTCAGATTATTGTGAGGATTAAACAAGATAACATGTGAATAGGACTTAGAACAAGGACTTTAATACCAAGCAACCATAATTTTAATACTATTATTAGTATTAGGCCGTTCCTAATTTTAATATTGTTGGACTAGCATTGACCTTGAAAGAGAAGAATTGTTAAGTGAGTCACAAAATTCACTATGAATTTTCTCCTCAAATGCTATTTTAATGTTTTATGTATTTAAAATAATTACTAACATGGATAACATCTCTGTAAAGCTGGTGGTTTCTGCATATAAAATGAATCTAATGCAGTAAAAAACAAATAAATACCCACACAGACTTTTCTAGGATTTTAAACTATGGCATACCACCAGCTATAATGCTATTTAGTCTCTTGGTTTTATTATATTATTGAGATTTTAAAGTTAATGGCCTCTAACCTTGATTGGAGAATTACCCAGTGCAGTCAATATTGAGTCTCAAAAGTGGCTGTAAAATAAATCTAATTTTGTTAAAGATTCAGTTACAAAAGAGAATGTCAAAGCTGTGAGGTATGATGCTGTCATGGGATTGGGGTTTAGCACCATGAAACTGATCATCCATGAGTCATTTTTTGGCTTCAATATGGGGGAGCCTCCAGGGAGCAATAATAAGATTTGCAAGTTTTCTGGAAGCCATCTCAGTGCTTCATGTTCTTCCCAAACTGCACAAACCATGAGACAAGGGTAAGTGAGCCCAAGTGGGGATAGTGTTTCATGTTTTAATTCTTTCTGGTATTTTCAGGTATCAGAGCTCGGGGGAACACTGGATTGAACAGTATTTGGTGTTGAAGGAAGTGAATATGAAAAGATAGGAGGGCACATGGTGATTTTGTTCTTCCTGCATCTAGGAAGATGTTCAGCTGGCTCAGAGGGCTCACCAGCAGTTAGTGAGAGAGGTAGGCATGGGGATGAAGGTAGCGGGAAACAGAGAAATCCTCCTAGGTTTCCAAAGAGTTGACAGAGGGCCTGAAATAGACAATAGAGCCAAGGAGAGAAGAAATTGAGGCCAGAATCTTGAAGTGTGTCTATCACAGGGTACATCCCACAGGTCCCTTGCAGTCTATGACATTCCACTGGGCCATCTGTGGCAAAGAGAACTTCAGAGCCTCCCTACAAACTGAGCTGAAACTGAACCAAACATGACCACTCATTAATTTCACTCATTTTTCTCCTTTATACATGTGTCCATTGCTCTCTTGGCCATCAGTCTGTTCTTTGTAGCCTGTTTTTATTAATGGCCTTCTTTATCACAGAGGCTCCCAATGTACCTTTGGCAGTGTGACTATTCCAGAGTGGGCATGACAGAATCCCTTTTTCTTTTTATCATGTTAATCATGAATAGAATGATTTTATTGCTTGAGCTAAAAGGCTGTATCTTCGTGGATCTCTATCTAGCTCTATCTCTATATCTATCTGTACATCTCACTCTTTGTGTTGTGTTTATTGTCACCAAGAAAATATCAAATGGTTTATGCATTGGAAAGAGTTAGGCATCCTGTGAGATACATATCCTGATAGTCTAGTAGGAGAGTTACTGATTTCTACAGTGCCTTTCAGGTGCCTCACAGGTGAGCCACTTAACTTCTGAATCATAGTTTCCAGATGGAGTTGAGCTTTGTCTCAATTGTACCTTTATACTTAAATTTTAATTGATGATTCTTTGATATTTTGTGTTTCTGTGTGTGTCAGTAGACAGATGATAGATAGACAAAGATGATATAGTTTCCTTACCCTAAGTAAAATTTTTACCTAGTGGTTGTCTTGAGAATTAAAGACATATAGATACAAATTCCTCCAAGCACAATGCCTGCTGCATAGAAGGTACTTAATAAATACATATTTATTATTATTGATACATATTATTAATCAGAGAGTTAATTTCTGTGTGCATAGGCATACATATGCCCAAATTACCCACACGTTGAAGCCTATCATCTGGTTCCATCAAAGCCCAGAAATATTGAAACTGGGGGGAGGGGCAGTTCACCTCCATCTAGTCAACACAGGAGGATGACTGTCCCTCCTCCTGAGGTGCACCATTGGTAGTGGATAATCACCTAGCAATGTGACTTGATCCTTGAAAAGAACAAGTTTTTTTGTACCTGTGGGACAATGTTTTGTAAGGTGCTTGGTTTATTGGAATAGCCTACAAAAGAATCTCGTGTGAGTCAGGGAGGAAACACATGATACTGCTCAAATGACATAATTTTGGACAGTTTAATAAAAAGGATTGTTTACAAAGCTGTGGAAGGGCACAGAGCTGGTGCAGTAGGCTGGTCCAGTAGCCTGGAGAATGGCAATGGGAGAAGTAGTTATCAGAACTTGAAGAAGTGAGCTTTGTAGGGAGAACGACCATCTAGACCACGTTCAGTAGAAAAACCTAGCCAGCCTATGTTTACTGGATAGGAAGACAGGGAATTCAGCATCCATAGCAATATTTCCCTCCCCATTGGTGAGCCCAATCAGAAGACAAAGAAAAGGGGACACCTGGTGCAGACCATTCACTTCAGCCTTTTGGGGAAGTAGGATGGAAGAGGAAAGAATGGGAATCTATAGCCATAACAGATAAAAGGTCTCTAGAACACAATCACTAAGTACAACATTGTTCTAAGGGAAAATGCATTCCAAGTTTGGAATAAGGTACTTGTTTAGCTTTTATTTTTATTTTTATTTTTTTTTTTTTTTTGGTATTGGGGATTGAAGTCAGGATGCATTACCACTGAGCTACATACTTAGTCTTTTTTATTTTTTGAGACAGGTACTTGCTAAGTGGCTGTGGTTGGCTTCAACTTGTGATCCTCCTGATTCAGCCTCCCAAGTAGTTAGGATTTCAGGTATATGCCATCCCACCTGGGTTAGCACAGGTTTTAGAGCACCACTTATTTGTGATGCATATTCTTTGTCTTTTTCTCTCTCTCATGAATATGTTTTGTGTGAACATATGTGTGTGTGTTCATACATAGGTTGATGTAATTAAGATAACTGTATAGCCAGGCATGGTGGCACATTCCTGTAATTCCAGAGGCTGAGGCAGGAGGATTGCAAGTTCAAAATCAGTCTTAGCAATGGCGCAGCGCTGAGCAGCTCAGTGAGACCCTGTATCTAAATAAAATACAAAATAGGGCTGGGGATGTGGCTCCGTGGTTGAGTGTATATGAGTTCAATTTCCAGGACTCCCCAAATAAAATAAAATTAAATTAAATTAAAATAATAAAATAAAAAATAAAACCATTTAATTTTGAGAATAGAGGCAAGTATAATTAGTAATTACAGATAGTCCCTGACCTATGATAGTTCTCATGATTTTTCAACTTTTCAGTGGGTTTAATGGGGTATTAAATATATTTTGACTTATATTTTCAATTTATAATTGCTTTATTGGGACATGATCACGCCATAAGTTGAAGAGCATCTGTGCTCTGGCTAACAGCTAAACTGGTGTTCTTCTGGGCAAACTAGGGCATGTGACATTCTAGCTGAAGTTCAATGAGATAGAGTCTGTAAGTTACAAATGAATCTTAATCTTGTTATTTTATAACCACTTTTGCATATGTCATGCTTGTGTGGCAAACATTTCTCTCAGATAATAGGTGTGCCTGCAGGTTGTGGTTTGGGAATATATCAACTGAAAGGAGGAAGGTCTCCAATCTCAAATAATTGCTGTGCCTGCCCTGCCTGTGCCTCACATTTCCTCACTGTCCCTTTGTGTTGAGGTATTTTCCACCATATAAATGTAGATGCCCTTAAGAACCATTTTACATTAGTCTCTCTTTACTATTGATTTCATACCAACAACATGTTTTTCAAGTTCTGACTATCCTGAGGTGGCTGAAAGATCTTGAGTTGTTGGGCTGGGTGGGAAATGACCTTCTGACTACGATGCCCAGACTGTACCTCCTGCCCCACTGAACCCACTTCTAACTCCATCTCATTTATGATCACAAATCTCTATTCTTTTAGAGTCAATTAAAGGGTGAGCTGCACCCCAGTGGTGATATTTAAGACCATTTCAAGTAGAATTTAAATGTAGTATTAAAAACAGTGACTCCAGTACTAAAAGGTTATTTTGTGTATATATATTGCTGATCACTTGGTGAACCATAACTCATTTTAGGTAAAAACCCATCAGAAAAAGTGATCATATGTCCAGTTCAGGAAAAAATTCAGATGAACCTGAAAGGTCTTGATAATTGCATTACTCTTGTGTTGGCTTAAAAGGGGGTATGAGACCAGTTCTAGCCAATGAAACACAAGAGAAAGTACCCTAGCACCTTCTGAAAAGGGTTTTTGACTTGATGAACTTGCTTTTTCTTGGTCAAATGGAGATGATGGTTTTGCTTTACCTACCAGAGCCTCTGGGAAAACCTGTGTGCTTTTCCTATCTAATGATAGCGTGCTCTGATTCTTTCTTCCCAATCTCGCTCTAATTTCTCTCTCTTTCTTTAATTATTAATCTTTGATTCATCACCAGCTTCTTACATTCTATAAACAAATCCTTGCCAATCTAAGTTAAAACCTGTAGCCTGCTACCTCATCAGGATGCTGTGCTTGGTCCTTCCCAGTGCTGTTCATCTTCTTTCTGGAGCTGGCTACATTCTATGTGTTTTCTGGATTCTAATTGTTCCTCAAGGTACTGCATTTGGATGTCCAGGGTTATGTCCCACTGATACTAATGTTGTGAAAACTGATGAAGCACCTCCTAATCAAGAAGGTCAGTTGCTTTTAGTCAAGCCTTCTGTTATCCTCCTCCAAGCTACTGCACCTTTCCTTCTGTGTTCCTTACACTTTGCCCACATCTTTATTGACAACTCCTTTGTTTGAGTGTGCTATGTATTTCCACCCTGACTCATTCAAGTGACTTTGGGTACTGGTTCAAGGAACTTACATTGTCCCATAGGAAAACTCATTCTTACACTGTTCTTCGAAACTCTTTTCTCCATTTCCATCCCATCATCCTCATTCTTGCTCTTCCTTGTTCTCCACCTCAGGCAATGACCTTGATGTCCACCCACAGTCCCACGCTGGAGTCATCAGAGTCATCCAAGACTCTCTTTCTATTATACCTACCATGAAAGGTACTCAGAGTTCTTTTGTCTTCTATTCTTACATCCTATTTTCATATTTATCCCCTTCAGTATCTCTATTCTCACTCAGATGGAGCCTTCTCCATAATTTATATGAGCCCCTTTCTAGATTCTTTAGGTTTCTACTCTTGTTCATCCTTCACATGAATACCATTGTTATCTTCCTAAACTAACTTGGATGTTGTCTCTTACTTTAAAAATTTTAATTCCTTCTTACTGTTGATAGAAGAGTCTCAGTTTCTTAGCATGGTACACAGGCCCTCCAGTTTGACTTGGGCTAATTTTCCAGGCTTATTGGCCACCAATCCCCTTCAGTCATCAAAAGAACTATCCATTAAAAAGTTCTAGCTATCCTTTGAACATGTTATGCATTTCCTCATGTAGGCACCTTTGAATATACTTCTTTGGGAATTGTTCCAATTATCTCTCCTGTTTGGTTTTTGAGGTCAAATTTAAAATGTTATTGACATTTAGGTGATAGGATAGAAGCAGTTATTAAAAGTTGGGGATTATTAGGATTCTGTTGAAATATAATATCCATTTGCTGCCATGTCCTTGATAGCTGACCCTTTCTTGGCCCAATAATTTAGTTCAATAAATGGCAATGCTACATTCCTAGAGGCATCAACTCATCTTCTTATCATTCTGACTCTCTGACCCTGTGTCCTGTCACAGTCCCCTTCACTGGGTACTGCTCTTATTCATGATGCCTCACTCACCAATCTACAAACTCCAGGGGACAGGGACCACAGTCATTCATACAACAAATGGACATTAAGCCTACCCTGTGCTAGTTGTTTTCCTAGGGGATTGGGTTTAAGCAAGGAACCAAGCAGACTAAGATCTCTGCCCTTCAGGCCCTGAGCATTATGCTCTCCCCTTCCATTTTAGTGAGGGGAGACTCTTAGTAAGCAATATGAATAGTAAGTTAATAAATTATACAAACGAGAGATGGTGAATACTAGCAAAAAAAAGAGCAGGAGAAGAATGGGGACATCAATATGGATGGTCAGGATACATTTCATGGTGAAGATGATACAGAACAAAATTTCAAGAAAGCTGGGGATCAATTATTAAAATTCTGCAGAATTATATTCCCTGAAATATGCCAGCCAAGGATCTGCCAGATAGCTGTTTAAAAGAAGAACATTTCAGATAAAGGGAACAGCTAAATGAAGATCCCAAGGGAGACAGTACCTGGCACTTCTGAGAATATTGAGGAAGTCTAGTGGTTGTTGCTATTGCATAAAGGATTAAGAAGTGGAAGGAAGTCAGAGAGATGAGTATCATGGAACCTTAGGCATGTAAAATATAACTAGGCATATAAAATGCAGATGACCCTCAGAGATATTGTTTGAAGATTAAATGAGATGATATATGAAAAATAATCAGCATGTTATCACAGTGCCATCTAATGGAAATATCATGTGAGCCATATGTATTATTTTAAGTTTTTCAGTAGTCACAATAAAAACTTACAAAATGGGAGAATTAACCTAAATAATACTTTATATAACTTGCTTTAACCAAAATATTATTATTCTGATGTACAATCAATTTAACAATTATTGAGATATTTTACACTTTTAAATGAAGTCTTCAGAATTTGTGTATTATATAGTACATCCCAATTTAACTAGTCTTCTTCTAAGTGGTGAGCAACCATATGTAGTTGATGGCTACCATATTGGAAGGTGCAGGTCTAGCACATTGCAAATGTTTAGTAAACATAAGATAGTATTAAAAACAACAGGAATTGGGAAACATACTTGGGTCTAGTTCTGAAAGGGAAGGAAATAGAAACTTGGGAAGTTTATGTCAAATACAGGCCTGATGACTTTTATCTGCTTATGATCATCTCTTCATAGGATTCCAAAATTTTTAAATTTGAAATGACTATAGAGATGGGGCCTGTTTTAGTTATCTTTTTTGCTGCTGTGACTGACAGATCCAACAAGAAAAGTTTATTTGGGGGCTTATGGTTTCAGAGATCTCAATCCACAGACAGCTGGCTTTATTTCTCAGTGATCAAGGTGAGGCTGAACATCATGGCAGAAGAGTATGGGAGAGAGAAGTGGCTCACATGATGATCATAAATCAGAGAGAGAGATTTGGGGTATATATTTGTATCTGGCAAGTGGAGACACTTGCCAGATACAAATATATACCCCAAAGGCATGCCCCAATTCCCACCTCCACCAGCCACACCCTAGTACTTCAGTTACCACTCAGTTAATCCCTATCAGGGGATTAATTCACTGATGGATTAAGACTCTCACCACCCAATCATTTCTCTTTTGAACCTTCTTGCAATGTCTCACACATGAGCTTTTGGGGGATACCTCACATCCAGACCATAATAGGGCCTAAGAGGAAAGATCTGGGGCTAGACTGTGGGTGAATAGAGGGGCAGGAGTGTGAGCCCTCCATCTCCCAGGATTCATCTACCACCTCATTCCCAGCTCCTATTTAATTCACATCTCACCACACCAGGGATAAATTCATCCAAGTCTCTGCTTGACTTTATGTCACATCAAGAATTTCTACCCTAGAGGTTTCTATACTGAAAGTGTCTGGTTTCAAGATCTAGGCTGTGTTTTTAAATAACATTTCAACACCTTTGGGAATGACATCATGGCAAGAATGATGGTATCAATTCAAGTGTTGGTACTGGTGGTTGGTGGCAAGAGCTCAGAAACCCCACAAGTTGGCTACTCTGAAAAGAGCAACAGAAAAGGCTCCACTTCTTAGCTCTGTTTTTCCACTAAAGATTTAATTAAACCACTACTGTGTCAATATTCTTAGCATGCCTCCAGCCTCTTCTTTTGGATGGAAACATTGCTGGATCTCCAGACTTGGATTCAGAGGGTAACTGGAGCTCATGGAAGGGAAAACAGCATTGAGAGTTGGTGTATCATTCCTCCTGGGAAAGGGCCATAATGCTCAGGGCTTCTAGTTGCTTTGTGTCTTCTGATGGCTTGGGTATGACAGTTGAAGTCTGTGTATTGTCGCTTTCCAGACCAGGAATAGGGCCTCAAGCCCTATTTCAAAGGGCACCTTCAGAATTCCTTTCCCTTTCTACTGGCTTCCTCTCAGGAAAGAAATGCTACAGTGGGCAAGCTGAGTTTACCATCATAATTGAAACCCAAATGGGTTTGAACCACAATTCTTAGTTTTCTTTTTGTTATCTCAGCTAACAGAATAATAATTTGTTGGCTTTACTGTTTTTGATGGAGTGTCCATCTCATGACTTGAACTTTACATCTAATATTTCTCATCTCCTTAACACTCAAGGGAGGTAGTATTGCTTTATCTATTTAAGTAGATGAGCAAATGGAGGAAATGAGAGGTTAAGTAACTTGCTTGAGGTCACTAAGGCTCAGACTTGGGATTTGATTTGACTGGATTGCTTTTCAAAACAATAGTAATAACAATAAAAATAATTGCAGCAATATATAGTAAGTACCCAATAAAAGGAAGACATTATTATTCGCAAATTAGATAAATGCATAATTGGCTTGTTGGCACCTCTCATTTCCTACTACTGGGCCAGGAGTACTATCATTATACAGAATTGCTTTGCATTTTAATGGATAAAAACAGATTCCCAAGGAAGCAGAGTCTCCTTCAGATTCTATTAATTTTCTAGTGATGGAAAGCCAAGTCCTGAGGGAATAATATAGGAGAGAAGCTTGAGTTCACAGAGAATAGGTGAAAGGGAAAAAGAGGCACAGGTTTCCAGATAGGAAGAATGCAAAGACTTGTTTCTTCTTTTTAATTTTCTACATGGCCCACACCCACTGTGGCTAGGAAGATTGCTGCTCACTGAATATTTCATGTGTCGTACAGTTTTTGGCCTTCCTTGCAAATATGTTTCTGTTCCCTTATCCCCCCTCACCAACCCTGTGCCTGGAGCCTTTTCACACTGAAGAGACCTTGATGTGCAACTCAAGACAGGAGAAGATAACACATCATTTAGCCCACTAAACTGGAAAGCTGTGAGGAGGTGAGCTAAGTGGTATAGAAGGAACAGACTATGTGAATACTGCTTCTCTGGGGATGGATGACCAGAAGAACCATGAGGGCAGCATCTGGTCACTGCATCCCCAGTAAGAGTCCAATAGGTGGCAATCAGCATTATAGAAAAGGAGAAGAAAAATTGGTATTTATGGAGGGTCATGACTAACCCTATCGAGTTTGATTTATTAGCACCACCCAATGCTTATCCTACTGAACTCCATTTATAGATGTCAAAACTGTTACCATTTCCATTTCACTGGGGGAGAAATTGAGGTTTAGCAAAATTAAGTATCTAGTGGCTAAGGGAAGGAAAAAGCAAAATGAAGGTCACAAAACTCAGGGTTCCCTCCTCTTAGGGACACAACTCCACCAATTCTACAAGACCTCAGCCCCATGGAGATACTAGTTAATTCAAAAGATTCAGAGAACAAACCTCTAGTCCCAACATGCTTTGATTATTAAATGCTCCAAAGTTTAGTTTCCTCACTGATGACTCTAACTAAAAGCACATCATTAGGTTGTGACGACTTAATGAAATAGTGTATGTGGACTGTGCACACTGCAAGAAGAGAGGCAAGCACTCGAGGAGTGGGAGCTGTCATTATTGTCATCATTATTACTTCAATGCTGTCAATTATTTTTCTAAAATGTGTTAATAAGTATTGGACACATTTACTTAAGGGAATAAAAAGTGGGAAAAAACCCACGAAATTAAACATATATAAATAAGCATGTATTGAAAAAGATCTAGGAGAACACGGTCCAACAAAATAATGGTGATTGTCTACTTTCATTTTTCCCCCTTTTGGTTGTATGCATTTTCTACTTCATTCTTCAGTGAACACAAAATAATACTTATTAAAAAAAACAGCAGTTTAGAGTTAAAAAAAAAAAGTGCTGCCCTCAAGGAAATGAGGAAGAGTAAAGACAGGAAGGGAACCTTTTCTGGGTAGCATTTCTTGGGCACAAATGAAAAGCTGTAGAATGTGAGCAGAATGGAAGAGGGAACCATGCACCAAGAAGCACGTGTTGGGAAGTCGGGGAGGAAGCGACATTTGCTAATACCCAACAGACCAGGCCAGTGAGACTCCAACACAAACCAGTAAAAACCCCGAACAGAAGGTCAACTGAAGTCTACCGTCAGTGAATAATAAAAGTACCCAAGTATTCTTCTTTAACATGATTTGGCCTCACTATAAATATAGGTGAACTATGGGAAGCTTGCTATTGGTTTCTCCACTATAATGTTCCATATTATTAACCTGCAGGAGAGAGCAGCTCAGGCCCTAAAAGACTCCACATGTAACCCACAAGCAATTCCAACAGTTCCTATATTATTTTCTTTCTTCTTTTTTTTACTTCCCCTTCAATCTATTCTCCACACAGCATTCAAGTTAATCTAATTATACAACTTGGATTACATCATTATTACTAGTTATGACCCCTTCTGATCACACATGGAGTAAAATTCAAGAGATTTTTACTGGGGCCAGAAAGCCCTCCCAATCCAGGCCCTGCTCTTCCTCTCACTCTCACCTTTGGCCTCTCAGGTTCAGCCACACTGATGACTTTTCAGTTTCTCCAGTGTACACCATGGCTCCCTGCCTGTAGTTATCTGGTTGCATTGTTTTCTGCTTAGAAACCTCTTATCTGTCCTCCCTCTGGCATTTTAGGTCTCTAAACATAACAACCTCAGATGACTTTTCAGACCACTTGCTTAGTCTCTAAGTCCCTTGTTCCCTTTGTAGCACTTATTGTAATTTCTAATTCTTTTATTAATGTGTCTTTTTATTCAAATTCATTTATTGTCATTCCTCTGTAACTCCTCCAAGAGCAAGGCCACATCTGCCTGCCTTACAGGTGTATCTTCAGAGCTTGTCATGTTGCCTGACACATAAAAAGTGCTCATGATATATTTATTAAATAAAATCCATAGTCATCCTATGTCCCCAACACTGGCTTCTTATTTTAGAATGAGTTTTCATACCTTCTAAATCAGAGGTTTCTCTTCTCTAATTTAAGTAGATATTTATAGATAAAAATCATTCATTGTTTTTCTCAGAGATTGGCTTCTTTTTTATGTAAATATAGGAATTTTAGAGCTAGGTTGGCAGTCACTATGCTGTTGGCTTATATACTTTAGAAAGCATATGAATGCTAAACAAACTGGAGAGGCATGTCTTTTAAAAATTCCCATTCGTTCTTTCTCATCTTCTATGTTCATTACTTTGGAGAATCCCATTTAAGTAGATGAGTTAGAGTAAGTATTTCCATCACTCAGAGCCTCATGGTCTTTACCCTTTACTCTCATAGACATGGCCTATATAAATTCATTGGAATGAAATAGTGTCATAAAAGATGAAGGCTTTGAAGAATCCATCAGATACATTCCATTTGCTGGTTAGCAAGAAACAACTTGGGTCACATGGTTTGTCCACAGCCCAGAGGGTGATGTCACAGAAACTGGAGGGTTTGCAGAAGAGTTGACTTTTTGAATCTTGTCATTTGATTGGATAATTTCCAATCTGGCATTGCTTTCTTTATATATTTCAAATTAGTCTTTGTGGCGGGGGGTGGTGGTGATGGGAGCTAGAGAGGCTTAAATATTCAAGTTGTTCAAATGTATGAGATTTTCAAAAAACAAAACAATCCCCAAGTTTCTAAAATCAGGGATTTCTGGTGGTTCTGAATATAGAAGCACAGCCTCGACATTCCTTGAAGAATTTTCTGTGAGTGTGATGAGTTGTTAAGCTGAAAGGAAGGAAAGGATTCAAGAGTGCAGTGTTCATAAAAGTGATGACCTTGTGAATAGCTATAAAAGGACTCATCCAAGGCCAGAAGGATCACCTATTCCCAATTCTCTATCTAAAATTTTCTTGAACTTTTTCAAATCTGCAGAACATACAACTTACTGATCTTTGTCGTTTTCTGGATAATAAAGTCCTATCAGCCTATGTGTGTGTACCATTTCCATTATAAAGTGTGCTTATGGCCATGTCCAACCAGGCACCTAGATTTGAAATTGAACACCTTTAAGAGGTTAAAAAAAATCTTTCTGAAATCCCAAATAGGTGATTTCTTAGTACCAAAACTATATGACCTAAAAGTGGCCCTGTCAGTTCCCTTGTGCAAGAAACTCAACCCCGTTTTCCATATGTTTATACAAATACAGTTTCCAACACAAGTTGTCACTGGCAGAAGAAAGCAATGCATTTGCCTGCATAACCCAATTTCACCATAGCCCATGAAGAAGTTGGCCCAGGGTCAAGACATCTACTCCTATGCCACACACCTGCAGCCAGGGCTCCGCCGCCTCCCCAGTTCCCAGGCAGCCCTGGGCCAGAGAGAGCAGAACCAACACCCTGTTTCCCAGCACTTTGGTATCACCCAGCAAGCCTCCTCAACCCTGCCCCAAGGCCACACAGTGTCTTCTCTTGCTTTGTCACTCTGTTGGGAGCCTTTGAAGAATAACCCACTTTCACATCTTTGCACCACAGGGAGAGGTAGTTTGGGTACCCAGAGGACTCAGCCCTTGCTGTGCATGTCCTTCAAAAGGAGGATAATATCAAGCCTGGTTTTGAGATGACTTAGGGTTGGTGATCAGTGAGGTTTCTTTAAGATGATGGAGTCAACTGCTGACTCAGCTGGTTAGTATGGGCCAATACCATTCTGAATTTCTTTTTATTCATTTCAGGAAAATAATGTCACATTACAGGATGGACACTCTCAGTGGGAGAGCTGACACATGTAAACGATTCATTAGCAGATGCTCAGCTGAACTTCAGCTGTTTTCCCCAGTGACACTGGTGTGACAGGGATATATTTGTTCAGGTGATGGGGCTTGAGTGGGCCTCAAGCCAGACCACCATCCCTGGGGACCACCCTTCCCATATGGAAAGGCAACAGAGTCTCCATTTTGACTTAGTCCTGTAATGTCTCAACCTGAGAAATCTGACCAACTTCTCCAAATAACACTTTGAGGTTTTGGCAACTGGAGCTTATTTCCCCCAAGGCACTGGAAGCCAGGTACAAACCATGCAGAGAAAAGCCAGTTTGAACGTCTCTACCACAGATCGCCGCCTTGCCTTTCTCTCTTGTGGTCCATCACCCCGCTGAGGTGGAGTTTGTTCAGGATTTTGTGGTGGTTTCGGATTAGAACTGCTAGTCTCTAGAGGACTAACACCCACATGTATTGGCAACTGGTTTTCTCAACTAACTCACTGGATTATTTTCCTGGTTAGGTCTCTTGGATGTTCATAAATTTTTTAAGCTTTTAATTTCCAAATTTTGGGGTTTCTAGTACTTAAAAAATACTTAAATAAGGTCTTAAGAAACCCCATGTGATATATTTCAAATGTTCGATTGACTTAATATGTTTCTGGATTCGTATGATACTCCTAATTAGATATAACAACAGAAATGAATTTGGAGACTTTATGATGTGAAGATCAGACCAAAGAGCTGCTCTGTTCTCACCATCTCCCTGTGGGCCACCTCCTGCCCTTCCTTCCCCTGTAGGCTCTGATCTATGATCAAACCTCTTTATGGTGACATGTTTGGGCACTTTGTATCACCCAACTGAGAGGTACCCTGACTACTGCGAACACCAAAGATGCCTCTTGGCCAATAGTTTGGACTTTCCTGTTAAGTTTTTAAACCAGTGGTAATGGTCATTTCCTTTTGATTTTGGTTTTTAAATTCATATCTGCTATAGAAGCAGGGATGCCCATGATGAGCCCATCTCAAATATTTTATTATCAAGCCCTCAAAATTGAAAATGTGTCACTTTGCTGGAAGTAAAGGTTGTATGATGGAAAAACCCCCAGCAGACATCTGACCTGTTCATGACTGCTCTCATAAAGGGCTTCTCCCATGAAAGGCAGAATTTCCTGGGAAGACCATCTTAAGATCCCCCCTTTGCCCATCATTGACACTCAACTTAAAAAATGCCCCTTCCTGTTGCAAGTCAAAGCAAGACTTTTTAAAGTGTCAGCATCACAAGCCAAAGCTAGAACTTGGCAGCGATCTGGGTTTCCTTTTGCCCCTGGCGGGGTATTAACAACTCATACAGCTAGCCAAACTGAGCTTCACCAATGGGCTGGGGCCTCCCCAGGTGCAAGGAAACTCATGGTCCCAGCCTGCCCAATCCTCTGCCCCTGGTCTCCAGGCACTCAGGGTGTGCAGCAAGAATGACACAGTTGTAATCATCCTTCTTCTTCTTTTCTTTTCTTCTTCTTTTTTTTTTTTTGGTAGGGCAGAGGGTCAGCTTGTTCTCTTTTCTGCTAGAAGAGCTGAATGGGTGGCAGTCAGATAACTAGCATTTGTCAGAAAGCTTTCCCAACAAGATGCAAAAGAGAAATCCGAAGCAGAGGAGGGCAGTCACAAGCTGACTGAGCTGAGCCTCATCAAGTAATCCTTTAGAAACCTGATTGTAATCAATGCCACCCAAGGGCACACTATATGTGCCAATAAAAACCTTCTGTACCTTTGGTTAAATGTGGCTTGAGACTAGCATTGGATGAGAATATCTGTTGTTTTCAGGCATTCTCCAACTATGAAATTCAAAAGTGAGTCTTTTGATAGTGATAAATAATATGGCAAGTGGTTCCCTTCATAGAAATTGTGCAAATGCTTAATTATGAGGGAACTTTCTCAGGGGCATGTTAAAATATCATGCTAAATTGAGTTGCTATCTTTGCCTTTGCCAGAGCGTTTGTAGAATTGTCCAATAAGCTGCCCCTAGAAGTTTTAGCTTTTGTTTGCAAATCATCAGTACAACTTGGGCTAAGGTTTCCAGGAATTAAAGAGAAAAAAATAGTTAAAAAAATTACATGGAATGAGACTCCTAAAGTAAGTTGTTGTTTTTTTGTTTTTTTTTTTTCCTTTTTCCCTTTTGGGGAATGGGTCACAAGATTGCAATTCTAAACAATCTCACAATTAATTCTTGAGTTATGCAGTCCAATTAGAACAAATGCTTCCTTTCTGGTTTAATTAGAGATGAGGAGGCTCCTGTGAGCTTATTTGTATAAAATAAGTGCTCATTAAACAAAGTTTGGATCAGGTTCAGCTTGTTAGAAAAGCCATGAAAAGGGAGCTTTTTCTCACTGTCTCTGGCCTCTTTAACCCCTTCAATGCCCACAATGAATTTCATAGATGTGAAGAAAATAGAGTATTTTTGCTGAAACCTGGTGAATTTGAAAGAGATGATGTGTTTGTTGGAATTGTCAGTGACAAACACATCCTCTTCCTCAGTATCTTTCTATTCTTTCCCCCAGGCCACTGTAGGCCAAAAGTCAATCAGGGGTTTGATTATAGCCACCCTAACTCTAGGAAAAGCAGACTCCTATATTTTCCATGTTTCTTACAGTCTTACTATTCAGAATGAGAGTTGTGAACCACCAGTAACAGCATCACTTGGGAGCTTGTTCAAAATTAAGAATCTTGCTTTCCTGCCTCAGATAAATGAGGATCTGTTTTAATGAGACCCTAAGATAATTTATATGCATATTACAATTTGAGGTGCACTGGTCTAAAGGCAGCAATAATGAAGATTTTATTTTGCAAATCCAAGGGTGAACTTCGGAGCCCCAAAGAATGCCACTTCACTTGAAGAGAAGCCAGTTCCTGGTGCCCTCTCTGTGGTGGCGAGATTGCTACTTTACCCCACCCCCGACCTCTCTGCCCAAGGCTTATATGTGTTCCTCCTGTCTCATCTTCTAGATAACTCTCAGGATGAAAAGTGGCCCAGGTCACAGGAAAACCCTTGTCCCCATCTGTGCCTTTGGCTCTACCCCTGTCTTCAGTATATAACTGAGCACAGGTTGCATGTTATACCTCAGATGGGCTCTTTGGCTGGTGAAAAAGGATTCCTGCCCTGCAGGTCTCCCACTCTCATGGACTGATGCTGGAGAGAGAATGAAGATAGGTAGTCAGTGAGTGGGAAAAGGTTTTGGACCCTCAGGCCTAAGATGCCACCACCAACAGACCGATTGTGGGAAAGGCCAAATGTTCTGGTAATAGGAACCTTGGTCTTTACAGACATGCTCCATTTATGTAATATCAGTCACATGCAGAGACAACTACCATGACTCAGTGTATGGACCTGATGTTAAATATTAAAGGGAACAAGTGAGTTCCATCTTAATTTATTACTCTGTTCAGCAAGGGTTTGTCCATTTTTTCCCCTCATTTATTTTCTCAGAAAGTAAAACTTGTATATAATAAGACTGCAGCATCAAGTGAGTTACTTTTGGGCTGCATGGTCTCTTGTTCTTATGAGGCTCAATCCTCACACTTTCTTCAGATAGCCTAGTAGAAAGAAAATACTGATAAATTTCTGTTTCTCTGCAGTAGCATTGAGTTAAGTAGCAGCAGATTTAAAAATTCTGTCCTCCATCTAAGACTCTGATACTAATGTCATTGCCAAGTAGAGGACATTGAAGAAGCCCAGACCAACAGGAAAATGTCATCATTGAGTCCTGGTCTGAGCTAATACCCTGGGTACTGTCACTGTCCTGGTGATGGGCCTGGTCCTGCTGCTTTCCCCACACCTTCTTTTTTTTTTGGGGGGGGGGCGTTGTGCTGGGGATTGAACCCGGGGCCTTGTGTATGCAAGGCAAGCACTCTACCAACTGAGCCATATCCTCAGTGCCCCCATACTTTCTTGATAAGCAGGGCCTCAGGCATCTCTGCACAGCCTCAGTTACTACTCCCTAATCCTCAGCTCCAGCCTGCATGCAGAACTGTCCTGTCTTCTTGGTCCTTTGGCTGGTGAAATAGGAGCCTGGAGGAAGACTTAGAGAGGAGAAAAGGGAAGGAAGCATGTCCATATGATTTCCTTCAGTCCATGGTGATCACATCATAAATCAGCTCATTGTCATGAGGATAGAATGGTGGAAGGAGATGTTGGGGTGGCAGACTCATCTGGTATGGGACTAAATCTGGAAGGGTCAAGAATAGGAACCGGGATCAGATAACCATATAGCTGATCTGTGGGAGATGGGATCAGGTAACTATGTATCTTGGTGGAAATCTTTTTGAAAATTTCATTTGGAGTTCTGGCATAAACCTTTTATTTACTTATTTGTTTATTGTGCTGGGGATTGAACCCAGGGTCTTGTGCTAGGCAAGTGCTCTACCCTGGCATTTAAATCTTTTAAAATGAATTTGCTATTTTTGAAAATGACACAAGAAAAATATGTTCCATATTTTAAAATAAAATGAAAATGTAAATAATTGAATTATATCCAACCTACCACTCTTAATATTTTGGTATTTTATGTCTTATATTTTGTAAATATAGATAGAAATTTGTAGATTTGGATATAGTATAAGATGGAATCGTACCACACAGAAAAACACATAAATATATAATTTCCTGATTAAACATAATTTGCATTTTAGGGATCTTGAATCATTTTGTCAAATTGTCTCTCAGAGCTTGCACCACCTTATACTTGGGGGAGAAATACATTTTTCATTTTGACCAGTGGTTTTTTTTTTTTTTTTTTGAAATTCCCTCAAAACACATTTGAAGTCTATCATCTATTTAACTTCGATCATAGTTCCATCAAAAATACTCCTTGGGTTTTCTTTCAACAATAGATGAAATAAATCCTGAGACTTCAAGAACTTTCAGTTTAGAAGATGGATTTTTAACCCTTCTTATTCTTTTTTTGCAATTTGTTTGTTAAATCATCATAAATATACATACTAATTGGGTTCATTTTGGCAAAATAATACATGCAAGAGATTTGATTTCAATGCCCATTTCCCCCTATGCTTGTCCTCCCCTCCCCTCCTCCCCTATTCTTCCTCCTCTACTAGACTTCCTTACTTCTATGCATATATAAAGGAGAATTCCCTTTGGTACCTTTATATATGAATAAAACATGATTTTGTTAAATTCATTTCTTTCCCTTCCTTCCTCCCTCAGTTTTGTTCCTCTCTTTCTACTCCACTGATCCTCCCTGTATCTCTATGATGTGTGATCTCCTCCCCTACTACCTTCTTTCCTTTGTTTTGTTCTAGCTTGAAGCCTTAGTCTTATCTTCAGTTTTCCTAAGTGCTTGGTAGGGTAAATTAAAAACAAATAAAACTTTAAAAAAGGAACCTAGTGCTCCAGAGGGGAACCTGGAGTGGGTTTTTAGTTGTCTCTGATGTATGAATGAGACTTGGGGACTTGTAGGGTCAGGGGCACTGAAGAGTGGGTCTAGAAATGCAGATCTACATGGAATAAATATGGAATTAAATAGCATTTTATTTCAATGAAAAAAACTGACAAGGACACAATCATCAATCTATGCAAATTAAAACAGACTTCTCCCTCACTCTGCTGTCAAAACTGCAGTGTAGATTAGGGTTTCTCAACCTAGGCATCGCAGAGATTTAGGGCTGGGCAGCTCTTCATCCTCTGCATGGCAGCGTGCTCAGCAGCATCCTCTACCCTCTTGATGCTATAGGTGCCAGCAGTATCCTCCTTCTTTTGTTATGGCAAAGATCTCTGCAGACACTGTCATGGAGGTATGAGTGGCGGGAGGAAATTGCCCATGGTTTAGATGTATTAAAGACCAAATGTAAAAAAAAAAAAAAAAAAATCATTGTTAGTAATGGTATGCCAGATCTTATTTATAAGAGAATATCTTTTTCTTTTTCTTTCTGCTTTTTTTTTAGTACTTTTTTTTTAGCCCCATTTCTTTTTTACTTTTAGACAGTTTTCGCTGAGGTTGACCTGAAACTTTTGATCTTCCTGCCTCAACCTCCCAAGTTTCTGGGATTACAGGTATGCACCTCCAGTCCTGTTGTAGGAGAATATCTATGTCTATATTTTTTGTGGTAAAATATGGTGAAAATTTTTTTGTTATCTATCCATATGGGAGTGATTGATTAAACAGTGCTCCTTTCCTACATAGGAATACTATGTAACTACTAAAAAGATTAAGTTATAGCTCACTAAGGCAAGTCCATGATATTTCATTTTTGTTAAAAATTTTTAAAACCTGACAGTTAAAATTGTAAATATCTGCGGGGCATGGTGGCCCATGACTGTAATCTCAGCAGCTCAGGAGGCTGAGTCAGGAGGATTGTGAGTTTCAGAGCCAGCCTCAGCAACTTAGCAAGGCCCTAAGCAACTCAGTGAGACCCTATCTCTAAATAAAATATAAAAAAAGGGCTGAGGATGTGGCTTGGTGGTTAAGTGCCCCTGGGTACAAAAAAAATTGTATGTATGTATTTATTGTATATAAAATAGTGTTTTGAAGTATGTATACATTGCAGAATGGTTAAATCTAGTTAATTAACAAACAATTATCTCATATAGTTATCATTTTTGTAATAGCATTTAACATTGATATTCCTTGAAGTGGTCAAGAATGTAACATAGTATTGCCATTAACTATAGTTATCATGCTACACAACAGATCTCTTTAATTTATTTCTCCCATCTGTCTCAAATTATTTATCCTTTGACCAACATCTCCCTTTCTCACTTCACCCCGAGCCATCCCAGCTTCAGGTAACCACAACTGGACTCTTCACTTCTACTTCTTGAGATCAACATGAGATCCCCATGTGAGTGAGATGATGAAGTACTGTCTCTCTGTGCCTGACTGATTTCACTTAACATAATGTCCTCCAGTTTCATCCTTGTGTCATAAGTGAGAGGACTTTGTTCTTTGTATGGCTGGATAATACCACATTTCCTTATCCCTTCGTCTGTTGATGTACACTGAGGTTGATTCCATATTTTAGATATTGTGAATAGAGCTGCAATGAACATGGGCATGCAGATATCTCTTGGACATATTGATATTACTTCCTTTTCATTTATACTATGTTGTGGAATTGCTGGATCATATGGTAGTTCCATTTTAAATTATTTTGATGAGCCTTTATACTATTTTCCATAATTGTATTAATGTGTATTCTAACCAACAATGTGCAAGGGCTTCCTTTTCTCCACATCTTCACCAACATTATCTTTTGTCTTTGTGAGGATTTAGACATTTGAACAGGTGTGATTTCAGTTTATATTTCCCTGATGACTAGCAATGTTGAGCATTTTTCATATACCTGTTGGCTATTTATATAACTTCTTTTGAGAAATGACTATTAGGGTCCCTTGCTCAATTTGAAATTGGGTTATTTTTTTTTTTTTTTTGCTATTGAGTTATTTGAGTTCCTTATATATTTTAGATATTAACCCCTAATTAGTTGTATATTTTGCATGTATTTTCTCCTACTCTCAAAGTTGTCTGTATATTGAATTTTTCCTTTGCTACACAGGTGCTTTTTAGTTTGATGTCAGTTTTTGCTTTTGTTGCCTGTGCTTTTGAGGTCGTGTAAAAAAAACCTTTTTTTTCTATATCAATGTTATAGAATTTCTTCATATTTTCTCCTAATAGTTTCATAGTTTCTGTCATGATATATTATGTTAAGGAGCAAAAGAAGTTTGCAAAATTTTTAAAAAGAAAAAACAAAAAAAACCCAATGTACACACATAGCTGAATAAATATATATTTTTTGTATGTTTGTATGAGCACTGAGAACATGGTGAGCAGGGGAAGGGTCCAGACCAAACTGCCAACCCTGGCTACCTTGATGGAGCACGGAGCAACAGTGCAGCTGGATTTGGGTGGGCCAGAGAACACTCTTGCCTTATATTTTTTTACTTAATCTACTGTAACAAGCAAGAATGGCTTTGTAATTTGAAGGGAAAAGTCAATAGAGTCTTTCTAGTATAAAGGCCTAACTATCAAGGTGGGGGAAATTTTAAGTGCTACAACATAGTGCTGATTTTTTGTTGTGTGCAGTGTGGTGGTGGGTGCGTTGAATGGGGATCTTCAAAACAATTTGTTTTTGTACAAATCCCTGAAATGTATGGATGCTACCTTACTTGGGAAAAGGGTGTTTTCAGATATGATCAGATAAGGATGTTAATCATCCTGATTACCTGGGCAGGCTCGAACTCCAATGGCAAACATCCTCATAAAAGAAATGCAGATAGATATTTTGGGCCACATGTGGGAGGAGGTGATGTGAAGACAGAAGTAGAGATTGGAGTGATGTGACCACAACTCAAGGAGTGCCTGGAGCCAGCCCAAGCTGGAGGAGACAATGAATGGACTCTGCCCAGAGCCTGTGTAGGGAGGCTGGCCCTGCTGACACCTTAAGTTCAGAGTTCTGGCCTCCAGAACTGTGAGAGATGACTTTTCTGTTGTTTTAAGCCACCCGGTTTGTAGTAACTTCTTACCACAGCTACAGGAAACCACCATAGGAGCGTAACTGATTTTTCTCTGGAATGAGTGATAGGCTTCACTAGAAACATGACTTTTATACTGCACCTATCAGAGAAGAAGAAAAGGGAGGAAAACTGGTAGGTAGGGCAAACAGCATGAGCAAAGACACTAAAGCCTGGAGGGGCTGGACTCAGTGTGGCTGGGGTGTGAAGGGTGTTTAATGGGACAGGTAGGGAAAAGGTGGAGAGCAGTTGAGTTTTCTGCTGACTTTTTAGCTCTTTCTAGTTAGAGAAATGAATTTGCTGACAGTGTGAGGATATTTCTAAGAGGATTGAGCAACTGCATGTCAGAGACAAAAATTTGGCAAAAAATTCATATTCAGTATCATATTCTCAAAGGGGGAAATTGCAGCTCCATAAAGCTTGCAGACAAAGAGAATTGAGAATTAACTCCTGTATTCAAAACGCAGCATAGCAGCCTGTTGGGTCTTGAGGCTCTGTTCGCAGCCAGTTTGCTCACATTCCTAGGCAGACAGTGTACTCTGGTATCCACATAATCCTTGCCAGAATGGGAAGCCCCCAAGCTAGGTAGAAAACAAAATATTTTTACCATTTGACATGATAAAGCGTGCGGCTCTTGAGAAAGAAGAACTGGCACAGTCATGGCGTGTTCTGTCTTATCCCACCCACTCCATG
Organism: Marmota monax; assembly: GCF_021218885.2. NCBI lineage: Eukaryota > Metazoa > Chordata > Mammalia > Rodentia > Sciuridae > Marmota > Marmota monax. Next base: position 153,440 of record NW_026692973.1, read on the forward strand.
CCCAGTGGGAACCAAATCTCCCCCAGACAGCACATTGGAGAGTATCTGTGGCTGGCCTGGGAGGTGACAGAAGGCATGCCCCTTCTTTGCCTACTCTTCATGGCTTGGCTTTCTACACAGATTGGGCCACCTCTTCAGTATTTGTTGCAGTTGAGCGCACCTTCCTCCTGATACCCTCAGAAACATTGAAGCAGCAACTTCTAGTGCTGCATACTGAGGCCAAAAAAGAATGAGTTCCTGAGGCAGAAAGCTAGCAGATGTAGAGCTGAAACATTTGTTTCACAGGACTGACACCAAAAATAGAACGTGGATCAGCACTAAGGCGAGCCTTTCCATGGGTGGCCTTGTCTTCATGGTGGAGATATTCCCCTGAAGCACGCACCATCGAGGCTGGTTCTGGATCCAATGAAGCTGCCACGTCAGCACTGTGACTTGGCTCACAACTACTGGGCCAAGCCCTTTCCCTCACTGTTCAAAAACCCAGCTTCAATCATCTCCAGAAACTTCCAGGAGAAGCCGGGGCTACTTTCCATTGGTGGTACCCCACGTGTGTAAAATCTTGTCCCTTCCGTGGATGGTGCAGTGTGTTCATATGTGTGTGTGAGAATGTGAGTCAGTGAGTGTGTTGATGTATATGAGTGTATGTGAACAGGTGAGTGTGTTTGTGTGCTTATGTAGTGATTATGCATATAGGTTTGTGTGTGAGAGAATACATGTAAAAGCATGGTTTTATGCATGTGTGTATAAGTATGTATGTGTTTGTAGGTAGCGTAGGAGTGTGTGTGTCTGTGTGTATCACTAGAAGAGTATGTGGTTAAGTGGTGAACTCATCTGTGTGTAAGTATGAGAATTTGAAAGTGTGTGTATAGATGTGGGTTAGTGCTTGTGTGTGTCTGTATACATGAAACGTGAGAGAGTGTATATGTGAGTGTGGAAATGACGTGAGTGTGTGAGTGTGTATGTACAGGAAGCCCCGCCCACTGAGAGTTCTGCTCCTCTCAGGAGCAAAGCCTGGGGCCTGCACCTCCAATGAGTGCCTGTGGAGTCTATTCACCTCAGTGAAGGAAGGAAAATTCCTTCCTCTTGGGAGAAATGGAAGCCCAGGGAGTCAGGACAGGAGTGATTCATTTGGTGGGTGACAAGGGGCACTGTGGAAGCCATTGCTGAGCAGAGCAGCAGAAGTGTTGCTGTGGAAGGAGGAGGGGCCCATTCATATATCCTGTTCCACCCATGTGGGCCAACTGAGGAAGCCATACGGTGAAGGTAGAGCTCCGGTGATTGTTAGGTCCCTGGCAGCCAATGCACTGGCAAGAAAGAAGAGAACAAGAGGGAAGCAGCACCTCTTTGGGACAGAAGCTAGCTTACCAGAGCAGTTGGAAAGGCTTGGTCTAGAAGCTGGTTGTGGTCAAACTTTAACCTGGTTGAGAAGAGGCCATCCTCTTCATCTGCTGGGCTTCCCAAACATTTGGTTTCCCAATCCAATTTAGAAATAAATGAAGGCACTGTCATGGGCAAACTTTGCCAGTCTTAGGACCATTTTACCAAAGGTGAAGTTGAAGCTCACAAATGTCAAGTAACTTGTTGAGATCATGGAGTAGGATTGTAAACCCAGGTCTTGGTGACCTGCACGGGCAGTCATAGAAAGTCCTGGTTGTGCTCTACTTAGGTAGTTTTGGAGATATTCTTTGTGGCAGTGGTGTTTCACTCCTTCTATGGTAAGAACACCAAGTGCTTATTTTTTCTGCCAACTGTCTTAGGCACTAAAATATAAAACCTCATTTGCTCCTCTTGATCTTTCAAGTTAGAGATTATTACTTCATTGCCTGGAACAAACTGAAAAAAATTTCTTTAAGGACACACACACAGTCAGGTAATGCCAGAGCCAGGATTCAAACCAAATGGATTTGATCCCAATGCTCTGATCCACCCCACCATCCTGTCTTCCTTATGGAGAAAAAGGCTTCTGACAACTCGCTGCCCCTCTGCCCCATTTGCAGCTGGCTCTGCCAGTAAGGAGGTGCTTTGCACCCATTCAACAATGCTCATTACTCACAGGCCTCCCAGGGATTAAGCCCTTAGAACTTCCCCTCAGCCTGGTGACATCATTGCATAATTAAGGTGACTGTGATGCCCAAATGCACACACCAAACAAAGGTCCCTTGTTTTAATTTATCATCCGTGTTGTGCTTGTGCAAGACTGAACTCCCACTAGTAATTAAGGAAGACTGTTTAACCTGGCTGAATGAGAGCAGGGCTTGGGGCAAAGTGGTAGAAGGGGTGAGACCCTATGTCAACTCTTAATTTGAAATGGTAATGAAGGTACTAATAAAAGATAACAAGGGCCAGACCTACCCTAGGAAGAGGAGAGTTCAACACTAATCTGAAGGCTTCCTTTTATGTGATTTTCTTGCCAAGTAGCTAAATAGTTTTTTTTTTGTTTTTTTTTTTTGTCTCCTTTTATTTCTCAGCTGACCCATTGTTGGAGCTGCTACTAAGCAGTTACATGCTCTGAAGTTGGTCACTTACTAGGAAGCATCGTGGTAATGCTCATAGATTCTGCAGCACACTTAGATTTAGAGACAGCTTTGCCACTTAGTATCCACGTGACCCCAGGCAAGTTACTTAAATTCCCAGCACCAATGCATCAATAAAATGGTAATACAATTTTCCTTTCTTTGGTCTCAATTACCTGTGGCCAATTGTGTTCTAAAAATATTGAATTAAATATTCCAGAAATAAGTCATTCATAAGTCCAAAAATGGTTATGAATGACACTCGTACCTGCTTCACGGGTGTTGTGAAGATGAAGGCCTGCCTGGTATATAAACATGAATGTGCATTGGTTATTATTACCTTGAAAACTCTCAACTATCTGTGTATTTTTAGAGTGTCTTGCATAGAGTAGGCATTCAATGAATGTTGAATTCCCCTGCATTACATCTACCCCTCCTTCACTTCCCTCTCATTGTCCTTTCTCCACAAAAGGGAATACCATTTCTACCTTCATACACACAAACTACTGGGAAATGTAGAGAAGACCCATTAGCATATGATCTCAGTGAATTAGGAAAGAACTCACCCCTGGGGAGTAAGAAAGGCAGGTGGATAGTGGCCTGTAGCCTGAGAGCATGCTTTGGGAGG